>NC_057430.1:11665543-11965869 GCF_019457755.1 Venturia canescens
ACACAGATATAGTGTGCGTGTAGGGGAGGGGGGGGGGGGGAGAGGAGCGAGGAGATAAAACATCGAACACGTCGTCGTTCTCGTTCGCATCAACGTCTTCGTTGTCGTTCCTCGTTCTCGTCGTCGTAGTAGTTGGCGGTGGGATAAAACGGATTGACGTTAATGGCTGATTACGTAACGGGCGAACACGAGCGTAACACGTGCTGTCCCCGGCGTTATTAAGCGGTGTGTATCGAAGAGAAATGTTTTCGTATTGGTATCGTCGTCATTTCGCGCTATATATGCGCGTCCGATTGAATTCGAGCAGCACGGAATGCAAACATTTCGTTGTTACGGCCGGAAGCAACTCCTCCTTTCGTCCTCATCTTTCCCACTCATTTTTCCCCGACGGCTACTCCCATCGACTCACACACACATCCTGCTTTCTCGATACAATATTTAGCCGCGTCGCCCGCCCGCGGGAAGACGGCGGCGGTCTTGAGAAAAAAAAAATGAAATAAAATAAAACAAGAGCAAGAGACGAGCTGGCACAAATATTCCAACAATTTGTTAGTCTTTGCGTACACACGTTCGCTTACCGACTCCTCTGCGTGTGTGAATCGAATGCAACGGCAGAGGAGAAACACTGAGAGTACGCTGCTGATGCTGCTGCGCTACGCTGCTCTCGCATTCCTTCGTACGCTGGCCGCTGGTATGTCGAGGTGAGCAACGGTATGCAACGGCATCCTATGTATTCACCCGATGGGTCGCGGTTACGACTATACTCCGCTAATTCCCGCGTGACCGCGTGCCGTTACTACTACTATTACTGCTACACCATCGCCCTCATCGACCAATACAATTTATACACACAAGCGCTATCCCCCCCCCCCCCCCCGTATATAACTATACGCTTAGAAAGTGCCCTGTAAATATGTGCAGCTCGCGCGTCAATGTTGTTTCGATGCACAAGTGCACATACGCGAACCGGATTCGGCGACCTCTTGCAATTGCCATTCGATTCCTTGACATTCTCGCGTCTATGAATGCGTGCTTTTTTCTGTCAGCTTTTGAATTATCGCACTCGTTAAATAAAGGGTCGTTGATTAACCAAAAATGGCCAGTCTTTGAGGATGATTTGTAACGACTGGTCTCGAGGCAATGAAACCTCGAGTTCGTAACTTTTCGAAAAGAACTTATTGTTAACTTGTTGTAAAAGTGCATTGAGTCGGACGACTTTTTTGGCCTTAATCCCTTAGATATAATCGTCCTCGATAACTCGTCCCTTCGTCACGGTCTCCGCGGACAAACAGCGATACGAAAAGAACTGAAAGAAAATACAAAATAAAATATCATAATATTTGGGATTTATGTGTGTGGATTGTAAAATGGGATTGGGCGTTGCTTCTGAAAATTCCGAAGGTTCGTAGTTTCGAAATTATTTTTATTATAAAAAAGTGATTCGTCAGTGATGATAGATTTTCGGGGAGAATTTTTAAAAATCTTTATCGATATTTTTGTGATTTTGGTGAATTCGTTTGGTAGACGAAGAACGCCAGTGCTTAAGGGAGTTTTTTCCGTATGATAGATTTTACGGATCTTGAGACGAGCGGCGAGGATTGAAAGTATAGCGAATCGAGTTGTTTTTCCAACGCACATATATTTCTTAAGCCGCGTCTATTTTGAGCGTTTATAACTATTGAGAGGCTCCAAAAGAATGTTACACGCTCAGGCATTATGACGGTGAAGGCAACTGAGGGACTGGAATTCTCAACAATTAAATCGAGGTCAAGCAGGGGCGGGGGGGGGCGGGGGGGCGGAGAGGCTCGAAATTCGGGGCAAAACAAATATTTTTTCTGGACCAACACACTCGACGAGGGAATGAAAAAGGAAGAAAAGAAAGGAACAAAGTCGTTGAGGGAGTGTTGAAACGAAAATTGCGCGATACTGCGAGCCGCTGCCGCGTTCGGGCAAAACGGTGACCGCGCGCCCCTCACATTTTGTACGAACGAAAGTAGAAACGGATACGAAGATTCAACCGGGCGACGGAGCGTTACAAAAAGTGCTTTAGAGAGAAAAAAATAAAAGAAAATAAGTTAAACCGAAGCGTGAAGATAGACAAAGAGTTTTGGAGTGGGAGGAGAGCCACGAGAGTCACGACGATGATGCTGATGCGATGATGATGATGCTGAGTGAGAGGAAGAGTGCGGAGGCATGCATGGCGTCACCGGGTACGATCTCGTCACGCTCCCAAGACCACAACGTATCTAATCACGCGCTATAAATAGAAGAGTACGCGACGAGAGAGGCGAATTTAGCCGGTGCGTCCCCCCCGTTCTTCCATTATTATATTCGCATATACTCTCGTCTCTGCCAAAGTATTCGCGGTCCCCCTAAGTACGAGTCAGTGTGTTGGTTACGTGCGAGTCACTCGCTCACTCGATGTGGTCGCGTACGAGTAACGCGAGCCCGTGGGATTCGCGAGCTTTTCAGACACACGGTTACGCACTACGACACACGCGCAGCCTCATGTGCGTGCTTGTATTTATAATTGACAGGAGTGCGTGAGTACGTTGGTGCGTTCGGAGCTCCACGGAGCTCGAGCCCATTCACGCGCTTATACAAACCTTTGGATATGTCGGCTCTCTTTCTCTTTCGTATCAAGTTCATCTCGTGGCTAGACGCGAACGTCTAATATTCTAAGGCAAACGGCACACACATTTGTCTCGGGAAGTCAATGCGCTCCTTCTCCGTGGGGCGCGTATTTATTGATGGAGAATAAAATTCTAGCGGGATGAGGCGAGAAGATAAATTCATTTCGAGATACAACAGTTTTACGAGAAACAATGAGTTCTGAGCTTGATTTTGGTATTTTTCGTTTTTATACTATGGAGAAGACGCATGGCATTTGTGTACGTTCGTTCTGTTCACTAATGTGTGTGTGCGTGCATGTGTGTGTGTGTGTGTTTTTAGGAGGGTTTTCACAGAGGATATACAACGACTTATATGTCTCTTTCATTCCCCCGTTCTATCTCTATTCTCGCAGTGTCTCTCGTTCCGCGAGTACTTTAGGGGTCGTTAACTTAATTAACGGACGGACGTGCGAGCGGTCCGGCGGTCCTCGACTCTCTTCTCTCGGTACTCGCTCTCTTTGCCCCTCTCTCTCTTCTTCCTTTCTCCGTCTTTTAAAAACTTGGTCTTTATTATGCATCTTACTCTCTCTCGTTCCCTCGTCTCATCCACTTTAACGTTGGCCCCAAAACCCCTTCAGCCTCGTTCTCGTGCTTTTAACCCCTTCTCCGGAGCCCTCCTTGCCCCGCCCTCCCCTTGGACGCCCCTCTTCGTTACTTTTGCTTCACTACTGTGCCACCTCTTCTCGAGTGACTAAATTCAGAAAGGGTTCTCGAGAATCTTCGCTCTACAAAGGCATCGCGGGATATCCCCCGAATGGAAGAGTAAAGACAGCAGAGCGAGAGGGGGCGGCGGCTCATTGAAATAGGTAGAGAAATGTAACAGCGTACAAGTTCCAAGTACGTACATGCGTGAGTCACATACGTGTATAGATCGAAGGCGAGTGACTGGTATTGACTCGACAATGCGACGTGTACACGCGTGAGATGAAAATGTAAATAGCCCTTCTTTTGTGCGATTGCTTGCAATTGTGTCGTCTCAATGGCACATTCGTTGACTCGAAAGAACACAAAAGCGAGCCCTGTATCAGCGAGGATGAGCGGGAGCGAGAGGAAACGAGCTCAATGCTTAATCGCCACACACAGTGTGCGCGGAGGATAAAAAACGTGTGCTCGCCACTCCTCCTCGGCTCTGGCGAGATATGCGCGCGACCCTGTATGGGGGATCCTTCAATATAACCATTCGGAATAATCGGACCGCTTGATTCAATCAATAATCAAGTTGATTGTACGCCCGCGAAGGAAATTAAAATTATCACTTTTATTGACTCGTCGTTATACTCGTTCACGAATCCTCGCTTTTTTTATCACCCACTCGCTTTTCTATCCTCGCTCTCAGTACGTGCGGTCTCTCATATAAAAAGATAACGTGCATTGATGCTGCAGCTGAAACACGCTTGTGAATCATCAACGTGTTCCTTTTTCAATTACAAAATAATTCCCGACCGCCACCAATAATTATTCGTTAATTCGGTTGTTCTGTCCAAAGGACTATTTTCACTCATATTTTTCATAAATAATTATTCAACTTCGAAGCATTATGAATTCATCGCGGATACGTTGCGAATACGTAGTGGCGAAATGGCGGAGAAAAAAAAGCCGATGCGCGAGCGACAGACGAGAGACTTATTTCGTGATGTTTAAACGGATATATCCACTTTAATGGAGATTTTCTACGCTGCTCTTTACATATAGTGAGACTAGTGAAGTATGGAAATTAGGACATTCCACCGACTCTTGGAATCTCCGCACTGGTAAATCCACCATTACGATTTCTATAGCTATACATTTTCTTATACTCACGTGTCCATGTACGTGTGCGTCCTTATGAATGTGTCAGTGTCTGTGTCTGTCGAAATAGATTATAAATATGTACTCTTGTACATAATGTAGCATATTTGTAGCAATATTTCAGCACACTGTGTGTGTGTGTGTGTGTGTGTGTGTGTGTGTGTGTGTGTGTGTGTGTGTGTGTGTGTGTGTGTGTGTGTGTGTGTGTGTAGCTACGCTCTCGCGGTAGTGTTTTATATTACCGTGCGAGCAACGAGTAAACCTTCACAATATTTCTTACCTCGAGATATGCCAGCAACAATTCTCTCCTCCATAACCGTTACCTCTTGTTTCCTCCTCTTTCCTCATTCCTCCCCTCCTACCGCTTCTTCTCAATCGACTTTTCCTACTCTTTTACCATCATCATTCTCTCTCTCCCTCGCTCTCTGTCTTCCTTCTTTTAGTCTCTTTTATTATTCTTTCTCTCTCTGTCTCTCTGTCTTGCTCACACATACACAGTATTCCTCATACAACTCATGCTGTTATATCGCGAAGGAAATGGCCCAGCGGGCGCCTCGTAGTCCGAGCCTAATGGGTCGGCAATATTTTCCAACGTCCACGTGTTCACTACCACGCGAGAAACATTTTCTTCCTTTTCTTTCTTTTATCCACGCTTATGCCCCCGCCTCTCCTCCGTGACTCTCGAACCACGTTTACACGATACTTGGACGAATTCCCGACGAAGCTCTGACTGATTTGAGACACTTAATTTCATAAAGTCCATTTTTTTTATCTCTCTTTCTTTTTGTACTTTCATTTGTTTTCTCCTTGCTTTTGACAAAAAGTTTCGCGATATTGCCGATGGCAATGAGGCGTTTCCTGCAGTGCAGCACGTGTTCTTAACAGACAAAACCATTGGAGGATGAATTATTTACCAATTTCTGAGAGAATTGCATTCCCCCCGATTCTTCTCGTTTTTCCTTTTGTTTTGCTTGAAATGTCCAATATCTCGTGTTCGACAGACTCGTTAGTTCGATAACAAATGACATAACGAATGACGAATTTAACGATATACCATATTCAGTGAGCCCGTGACAAGTTTCTTTGTTCGTTATTTTGTTTTTCGTTTTCATATATACACTAAAATAAAGCGGTCTCGATAAAGCCTGGCAAATTGGGAAGGGAAAATAGATTCTACGTGTCTTTGAATTCAGCGGTCTCCGACGACGCCGTCCTTGTCGGGGCATAGCTTACTTTCCATTAAGAATGAAGAGACTCTCTAGTCAATGAGAGGGACGGGGAAAGGCCAGGAGGAAACGAGAAAAAAAAGAGGATGACGGAGCGATGAGGAAAAAAATAACAACATCAACAGGATGGAGGAGAGACAGGAAAAAAGTCTTGATAACAGCGTAGTGGGGCGGAGGAATGCGTGTGGCTCTCGACGATAAGACGCGCGAGTGAGTCATTCCGGTATCGCATGCGCGGATCAAGTGGGAGAGAGAGAGAGAGAGAAAATAATCGTGAAAATATTTCGACGTGGAAACATTTTTTTCCACTGATTCACGACGTTGAAAAATCGTACATAACGAAAAAATGAAAACACTCGATTAATCGGACTGCCCGGTGAGTTATTTTTTGACGTATTTTCAAATGAACATCAACGAAGTGAATCACAATTGGATCGCGAGCGGTCCTCAATTTTCTGTAATCATCGCGCGCGTAGAACTCTCGATAAATGCGTACCTTTCTTACTGCGTTAAAATTAATTGGGAATACAGGCGCAGAATAAAAAGTGAGAAAGAGGAGAATCGATGGCGCAAAATGCCTCGAGTTTAATGGCACGTTGGAAAAATTCTTGGATCGCGATTCGCGCGATCGTTTCGGATCTCCTCATTTGCCATTTCTCATCCGTCGATCTTTCGTCGTGCCCCTTTTACTCGATACTGCAACGTACCAACTCACCGTAACTATAAACGTTCCTGTGCCCGTGTGTATGCGCGCGTGTGTGTCTGTGTGAGTGAATGTAGTACGATCGAGAGCCCAGAGCGCAACTCGCTTTCTAAGAGTTACGCAACTCTTTTGCGAGGAGAGCCTCGATCGTCCGTTGATTATTTTTCTCGTGAGGAGGCTGAGCGAGAAAGAGAGGGAGTGCATGGGATCGAATAATCGTGAGAGAGGTACGAGAAGTCAGCGTCGGAATGGCGACGGCAACGGCGGTTCTTGCTCGTGTTGTTTTTTTAATCCCCCTTTACTCCTTTTTTTATTATGGTGGCTCAATGAAACCGGTTCCTTCTTCGTTCTCTCCGTCTCTCTCGCTCTCTCCCCGACTCGCGTTTCGCTCCGTTTCTTTTTCTCTCTTTTCTCCTCCTGAAAGGACTCGGACTTCTCTTTCTTACTTCGTACTTTACTGTACTTTATATACCGTCCATCGAAATCTCCTCTCACCTCTTCTTAACGCGCTGCTTATGTTGCCTGAGATTTCTCTCTCTTTCTCTCTGTCTCTCTCTTTCTCTTTTTCCTTCCTTCGCTCTTTACCTTTTACTCTTGATTTCGTTGTCGTCGTTTCTCGTAAGCCACCAAATCCTCCAGACCTCTTTGCACCTCCTCTCTGTGTATCGCTCCTCGTACATTCTCGCGTGCTTCCGTTCGTCCTTCCCACCCCGTATTGGCTCTCAACGCAGAGACGTGACTTCGCGCAAAATAACCACATTGAGTCTTCGTAACATCGTTATTCTCGAGCGTAGATTATCAAAAATCACTCATTCCAAATTCCGTTTGATGGATTATTTGATTCTCGATTACCGTTTCGCTCGGACCAGTCGAATCGGCTCCACGGATTAAGGGTGCGCGAGTGATTTACCGTGACGAGGAGGAGAGGGGCGCTGTTGGAAAATTTCGAGCACCGAGAAAAAAGAAGTGTGCCGAGTTTCCAACGTCGGCTTAAAAATCCCTCGTATATACACTTACCTGTTTAGTAGACAAGTCCGTCGTAAATTCGTTTCTCAGTCAATTCGGATAAACTTCACAATCATGTTGATCCAGGATTGCCCGAACGTTTACGGCATACCGGAGACTTTTCGGTCCAAAGGTCTAAAGTGAGAAACAGAGAAAGATAAAGCCGAGACGTTGCCTCGTCGTTTATTCCGAGGCGCAGGTACAAATAAAAATAAAAGTGGGCCATCCGGGGGGGCTGAAGAGGATGAGGAAGAAGGTGAGAGTGGAGAGGTCGAAGGTTGCTTCGTGATGCGCTCCAAGTGCGAAATACAAAGTGCACGAGATGGAGAGAGAAAAAGAGAGAAAGTGAGAGAGAGAGAGAGAGAGCGAGGAAGGAAGGAAAGTAAACTACCCAGGCAGAGGGGGATGCTTTCGTAAAAAGTTCTACATATATATTCCTCCACGTATAAACACATATATGTATTAAGAGTAGCCTGTCCGTATCCATGGGAAGGCACTATCTTCACTGTAGTATTGGCAAACCCAAAAGGCTAGAAATTCCTTGCTAGATACTCGAGCACTCTGTGCGCCTCGTGCAGCTGAGCAAACAGGCCTGTCCCTCGTATTTTCGTATACGTTTTCCTCTTCCCTCCCGGTCTCTCGGTGCGGGATACGGTCCGAGAGAAGGATATCGTCCCTCTCGTTTTTGGCTACGCGAAGCCGCACACGTCACGCTTGGATCGGAGAGAGGAAGCTTTCGTTGCTTCTGCTTGCGCGCTTGCAGCCCTCACCAACTTCCCTTCGACGTGTATACGTTCGAGAAATTCCCTGCCTCCTCTCTTTATTCTTGTGCGCTCTCTTTCGCCATAGCGAGAGCAGCTAGCAAGCAAACGCGGCGGATGGTAGAGTTGAGTCTTCGCGCTTACCTATTCCGAGGCTACTTTATATTCGGAATACCGAGTAACCAGGCGAGGGTGTCTTGTATGCAGTCTCTCCCTCTCTCCCTCTCTCTCTCTGTGAACCTCGACTTTGTCGAACCTGAAGATCTTGGCGAAAAAGGATTCTCCATTTACGTATATTTTAGATTTATTCTTTATATTTTGTTGTGAAAAATCTACAAGCTTTCCAGATGCATGTTAAATCGACGTCGTCATCGACGTAAATATTAATGCACGCTCGGGGGGAGCTTCAGCATTGGCAAATAGGGGATGAAACGAATTAAGGATTGCCACATATATTTTTATTCTATATCGACGCAACGAATACTAAAATCAAGGAATATTACTAAAGCCAATAAATTAATGCGACGCGTACGCATCACGCGGGGGAAAGAATTTATTTTTGCTCTCGTTCTGGCATAGAGGCCACATGAGTTTTGAATAAATTCATTCGGCTCGATGTAGTACCCGTAAAAACAAACGAATGCGTATGATTTAGTTGCATATAGGACGAAAAGGGACGCGCGCGCGCGCTCTCGAAAAGAGATGATAAAGAAAAATGATTGCGGGGAGCAAGCGAATGTGAAAATTGGGAGTGTAATCTTGATACAGGAGGACATTCCATTTGGCCTGATGAAATCCGTGGCTTTTGACGATTCGCCAATCGCTTTAGTGCCTTGTCCACTGCCATAAATACACGCACACGTACGTACGTACGTGTATGCATGTATCTGCTTTAATAAAAACGAGTCATTTGATCCGGAGTGGTTACGAGGGCGTGTGTTTATCGGTATAACGTTATTAGGGGCAGCCACGGGGTGGGGGTTGGAAAAGTGAGGGGCTAGAGGGTATCGAGGGATGACAAAGCTCGAGCGTTCGTGCGCGGACACACAGCTATGCTCCTCTCATCTTGACGCGGAGCGTTGCACCCTCGTCTCTTCGACAACATCCCTTTCTACACTTCTCGTTCTTCCCCCTCCCCCTGATTCGCCGCCCCCACCTTTTGTACGTGTATGAGTTATTCCGTCTTCTGCATGCTCCATTAACCTCGTCTATAGGCTATACGACATTTTTCCTCCTCTATATTCTCCCATAACGCTTCGTGGCGTGCAGTCACGTCGTATTATCGAGCATTGTACGCATATGTCTATGTTATTCGTATTATTTCCTCGTGTGCGCGTGCGTTTCTACGTTCAAATAAATCTATATTCATCGCGGCTGATGCTCGCCGATGAAATAAACATTTTATGGGTCTTTCGAGCGAGCTACGAAGGGGATGATACGAATGATTTCGCACACCAAACTGCCTAATACACATCGATTCGAGCTTGAGTACTTGAATCAATGGCTAGAGCTAAGATGGATCGACGCTTCGTTGTCTAAGTTCGTATTTTTTGTGTGCGTGTGTTTTTTTGGTTTTTTCGTTTCAACAATTATTTCAACGATGAATTAATGGGCGTCGAGTCATTTAGAGAACAATATGCGAACTCTCGGTTTGAAGAATGATCTACTGAGGATAAATTCTGCTTCTACTGTCTCCTGAACTCTCGGCGAGTCGACTTTCCATTCGGAAACACTCTGCAGCAACGATCCTACGGTGCGTGGGAGAACAGACACTCGAGGTGCTCTTCATTTTCAATCTGTTGACGACAAAATGATGGGGACAGTCGCGCAAAGTTTTTGCTTTTTATAATGATCTTACACGACAGGCTTGCGCTTCTTTCTAGTTTTGTTCACGTGAAAACTTGGGAATATTTGGGTGCCTAATTTTCATTGGACTTTTTGTTAATTTTCTTTGATTTTTCATATTCGAATATGTGAGCTATCCTTAAATTTCAATATTAACTAAAATCATTGGATCGTGAAGGGGTTGCACTGACCAAATATATCGAATCGAACGTCAAATTTAACGTAAATAATTGATTTATTTGATGAATTTATAAATTATATTTTTATTGTTTTTTAAAAAAAATTTGTAACCTGGATTTGCACCATTTTTCCATTCCATTTCATACAATCGTTACATATTTCCTCGCCACACTAACTTGAATCTTGGTAATTTTCTGTTCCTTTTCACGGGTCTCGTTGAAACGTTCGGTAGACCCTGGAAAAGAGTCGAGGTTTTAGTATTATTCGGTGATTTTATGCACTTGATATAAAAAAAGTCTTTAATGAAGGTAAAAAGAGGGGAAAAAATCGAAATAATGTACGTTAATCGCTTTTGCTCGGTTCACTTTCTACTCTTTCCATCTCTTCTTTTTTGTTTTTTTTTTTGACAATGTGTTTTTTTCCCTTTTTATCCGGGTCGTGCCCGTCGACGACGACGAGGCATAACGTTGTGGGTCGCGAAAATGTGAATGTACGAGGTGAAAAAAGCAGGTCTATGAAAGAAAATTAGCGGAGCTTTAATCGACTCTCTGGGTTTCCGCCCTCTGCTATTATAATCCCATTGAACCTGGTTGCTTTCTCTCTTCTCCTGATGATCCTTTTTTTTCGTTTGTTTTTTTTTTCTTCTATTCTCCATTCCCGAACTCAATGAAGCAAAAAGAAGAAAGGAGAATCTTTTTTTTCACTCCCCGGTCGCGTTGTGTAACGAGAGAAAAGAGTGCAACGGGGGACTTTGGTCGCGATTCGTTTTATGCAAATGGCGGCTGTCCGGTCTCCGCTATCGGAAAGCATTTTTAATTCCCTCTTTCTCTCTCTCTCTCTCTGTACCTCCACCTTTTCGCCTTTTTTTTATCATCCCCACGCCGCGTCTTTTAACTCGGCTCTCGCTCTGTAATCTGAAACACATTATTAAATGATGCTCCGTTGTAACGAGCGCATAAGACCGGAAGAAAAAAAGAGAGAAAGAGCGAGAGCGCGCTTGCTAGCTTCGACTATAATAATCGGAAGCGGAATATTCGCTTATTCTTCTTTCCCCCTTGAAACGACGGGACACGGAACGGGGCGAAGCGGGCGCCATGATATTGCTCTTCATCACATTTGACTACGGACCCAGTTAACTCGAGCGGATGAAAAGATGAAGCACACAGCATGATGGAAAAAAAGAACGTAGATCAAAACATAATCAAATAAGTGAAATGAGAAGTGTCGAAGAGGGAGGGATCGCAGCAAGTGAAGCTTTCATTTCGCAGGTCTAATATATACCTTACGGATCTTCCGCATAGCCTATTATGGGGAATATGCTCTTAGACCTGGCGCACGATCGGGGAGCACCTTCAAGGGGGTGCGCGAACAGAAGCGCGTAAATCGAATCTTCGACTTGGGTAAATCCTCTCTGCAATAAGAGCGACGCGTTTGTTGTATACCAGGGCTCGAGGAATTATTGACAGGCGAGCGGCCTTCCCCCTCCGCGCGCCTTAAGGGCCAAAGCGTATATTACACTTGTCCGATTAACCCCCGCGGACGTAGAAAGGAAATGAAAAGAAAAATGAAAAATCGCAACGAATCCACCCGAGCGGGAGGTCAGAAAGAGAAAAAATCATACAAGCTTTACGACACGCGAACGACGCGAAAAGAAAAAACGATCCCCCCGAGAATCGTGGCCAGTCCGCTCCGCTCGGTCAGCAACCTCTCTCACGAGCAAAATTGTCGAGCGAAGGCTACGTTCGCGGACATCGGGGATGCGATGTGCATCGAGGGTGAAACGAAGGAATTGGGGCGAGAAAAGGAGAAAAAAATAGAAAAAAAAAAAAATAGAAAAAAAAATAACACAAGACTCAAGAGGGTGACAAGTGTTGCCATCTTTTGCACTTTTTTTCCAGCTCGCTCACTTGTGCGAACAGCATCGTTGCACTCCACCTTCCCACATATACCTTACATCAATATAAATATATATCCCTTACATTAAGATACATTATATAAATACATCATATTATATTTACTGCTGTATATTTCTCGCTGTATACACGAGCTATTCGTACAACATACGCTTTTGCTGTATGCCCACTACGACGAGACGTATACATACATAGACACCATGTGCAGTGAATATGAGCGCGGAAAAGGTGCGAGGGAAGGGAGGCTTAGCTGTCGACACGAGGGAGCGTCACTACTCGCCTCGTTATTCGGCCCCGTTGCTTCTCAACACTCGCCCGGGCTGCTGTATCATTGGTACACGCGCGCGCTCGAGATTTTCTCTCTCCTCTACACTTTCGCTCATATACGGTTATACCTTGATATATTTCCTCTCTTCGTGTTATAGCATATGCCTATGTACGTTTATTTGTGTCTATGTCGATTCCCTCGATTTTCCCGCTCTGTCTCGTTCGCGTCGGAGGCAGGACATTTTCCACTGGGGTGTACGTAACGTCACGCCGCTTCAATCCTCCGTCACGCTCCCCCCGCCCTCACTTGGTATACGCCCTGTATATATATTTATTTAAATATAGAGGATCAACGCACCTCACGCCATATTCCCTCCGTACTTCGGGATTCGTTGGTTCGTTCGCGTTTCACGTCCAACTTGTCGTTAAAATATTTATGCATGTATGCACACAAAACTCTCGGATAGACATGCCTCTGTGTTTGTTTATTTCGAAGTTTGTAACTAAAACCTGTCGAGCACTCTGTGCCGTTGTCAGTTTTCCCAATAGCGGCCTGGCTCTCGCGCGTACTCGCATCGAATTTTTGGAGAGCAGGTTGCGCGCCGTCGCGGGGGCGGAGGAAAAAAGTTGACGATTCCAGTATATTTGGTGGGGAGTGTGCGGATGAGTTTGAAATTTGATTTTTCGGTTTTGATTGCGCGGAAAAATGGCGGGATTTTAAAATTCGAAAGGTTCAATTGCTGGTGGAATTGTATTTGGTTTCTTGGGTTACTTCGCTCTCTTTGCTCTCGTTTCCATTGCTAGATCTCTGGAGAACTCTGGCCGGCAGGCGCGGGTAACTTTCGCAAGAGCGTAATCAATGTACGCGCTGCTCGCGTGGGTGTAGGAGAACCTCGGAGCACGGACTCGGCGGAATCTTTGTATCAGTTTTCCCATTCCCGGTGGTATTCGAACCTCCGGCCAGTCGCTTTCCCGGCTGTTCCCTTTGCGCAGCCATCTCGTGGGTATTCGTTTGTTCGTCCGTCCTTTTTGTTTTTTCTTCAGTATTTTTGCCGTCCTCTCGTCAAAGTTAGCTTCGGCCTCGCGCACGTCGAAAGACCTCGCATTTCAGGTTGTGCGGAGTTGTCTCGGCAAGCTTGGTCGCACAAAGCGGCGGGCCAACTTGAGGGGCACAAAATGAGCTTCAAAGGGTCAGGTCCTTCGATGCGAAAGGGGCACCAGGATCAATCGAGCGGCAAACTTTTTCTTCCCGTCCCCCAGCGATTCTTCCTTCTTGAGAAATCTCTTGGAAGCGAGCGCGGAAGAAAAAAACAATACGAAACTACGTTGAAAATATCCGCGAGACGAAAGTTCGGAGCGAAACGGATGCGAGTTAACTCGTATTCCGTGTCGCGCGTTACCCGAGCTCCATGCTCGAGCCAATAGTCCCGTGGAATCAGTTACGAGACTCTCGCTCTTCTGTACTTTATACTTTACACCACATACGCTCCTCGATATAAAGGGGATACGACACGGTTTCTTCGAGTGTGTACGCCTCTCGAGCAGCGTGTACGCCACAAGAAGAGCTCTCGTTCGGGAGCACCTGCCGAGGTTGTTAACGGAGATACAGCCACGACGCCGAGCGATGCCTCGAATTTGGTGTTGCTGGCTGGATCGAGGCATGAGCGAGACTTTGTAGGAGTGCTGCTCGGCAACCTTAAAGCCTAAGATGCACAGCGTCGTACCCTCCCATACAGTTATACTCTTCGTATTTGTACGATGTGTATAAATACATAGAAACTCGGTGTGCGTGTGCACAGTATTGAGAAAGCAGCAACTCCGGAGCAGCCTCGCGGGAGAGTACTCGCGAGTCTCGTAACCGGGAAGTTTGCTGGAAAGTTAACGCCAAGTTCGCTCGTCCCCCATACTCGTATATACATACACAAGCGCGCGTGTATATATTCATCGAAAATCCTGGCAGACTCGATGCCGTCTATCTCCGCGAGTGTCTGCCGCGGAGCCCCTGTCTTCGTCTTCTTCCCGAGGCGCTCGTGCGTCCTTCCCGCTCCGCGCGAGCAGTCTCCGTCGTCTTCCTTTCTCTCGCTATTTCCGTTCGCGTCTCTTTTCCGGTAAGCTTGGCCCGGTTTCCGCGATGGCGATCCTTTCGCAGCCAGACATCTGCCTAGACGCACGAGCGAGTTTGCTCATCGATCGAACTCGCTACTGGTCCCTCTCGCTCCTCCCGCGGCCGCGAGTATCGACAACGTCAAGTGTGTCGAAGCGTATGGATTTTACTGGGGAGGCTAAACACACACCTGGAGACGATGGCGAGTTGGGAATAAAATAATTTCGGGAAGAAATTAAATTTCCGGCGGTTGTAAGATGAGGGGATGAGAGGGGGGGAAAAAAAACAGTAAATGGAAGTTGGAGCGTCGGATAATCGATGACGAAAGAAAAATCTAATCGCTCCTTCACCCTCGGTGCGCAGAGTTTATCGGGAATGGAAATGAGAAAGAGGGAGAAAGTTTAAGAGCCAACGAAAACGAGGGCAAATGGAGGAATGGACGAGGAGGACGTTTAATCGATAATTATTTATCGAAATGCGCTTAGGCACGACGAAAAGTTTAGTGAAGAGTGGCTCCTCTATATGTGCCACCCTATTTATACATGTATAGTTATCTATTCGTGTGCAGATATTGACGAGAGTTTATACATATATCGGACATTATTCCTTTCTCTCCTCATTCGCACTTGGTCCCCCACGTAATTGGACACCCACCTAGAGCTGTTCCAGTACCTCCACGAGAGAGTGTACCACTGCGCCGGGCGTTATACTACACTGCGACGATACAGCCATAGCCCGCCGGGGCAATTAAAGCAACGAGCTTCGTCAAGCCCCTGGCAAAGAGAGCTTCAACTTTTCCCTCTCGCTCGTTCGTCGCCTCCTCTCCTTCGGCCCGATCTTCGTTCCTTTTCTATTTGTCGGGTACCATGCCGTTCTCCTCTTCGACTCCACGACCGGAGCGCTTGGCCTCGCCACGTAGCGCTCATAGAAGAACGAAGATGAGGGGATAAAAGGGAAGAGAAAAAGAAAGGAAAAAGAAAAATGAGAGGCTGCCGAGGAAAAAACAACGGGAGGAAACTCGAAACCGGAGAGCTTTTTGCGCGTCAATCGATCCGTCGTTCTCAACGATCATCCACGTCCGTATATAACATCACGCGGACGGATCTTAACCGCGTGGATGGAACGAGGTCGTCCATCATGTTCGGCCAATCAGCCAGCATTTTGCTCCCGGAAAAAAACTCTTGGGTGACGCACACAGCGGTGAAATTGTATTAGCTGCAAGCTTCCCCTCAGCGCTTCTTTTCCATGGCTCCTTTTTTCGTGGACGAATGCGACCCGATATTCCGGAGAAGATCTCTGCGGAAGGTTGCTTTGAAACTTAGCCATCTACCCTCGCAGCAACGCGAATAAATATGAAAGAAAAACACGATTTCGCGGTTTTTTCGAGTCAATGCCGTTTTTATATATATCTATGAGAGACCAGAGAGTACATTGAGCGCGAGATGCCCGTCGCAATGCGTCATCATAAATAGTCGAGTGAGATCGGTGCGACCTGCTGCGACCTCGTCATCCCTGTGTCATCATCAATCCCACTGGTGTACTCTGAGGCTCTTTCCCCGTGGGCCACGCTTCCGCTCTGCATCAACTCTCTCCCTCTTCACCTTTGCCTCACACAGACGCGTTCTCCGTTTATCTAACGCTCTATACGCGTATATAGTTAAGGTGCCGGGAGTCAACGTTTTCGTGATTCTGTTCGACGCATTGTAATGCCGGCGAAGAGAACGGGGAGGGAGAGAGAAAACGGCCGAGCTTGAACGGTCAGCAACAGCTAGGGACGCATATACATACGAGAGCCGAAATTCGCAGCTGCATCGCGAATCAGTAACTTGCAACTGTTGGCCAATGGCCGAGTACAACTGACTGAGCCACACGCGATCACGATTCCACGCGGGATTCTCGTGTCCACCGGTACCAACCGATCGAACTTCATACAGAGTCCAATCTCTCTCTCTCTCTCTTGCTATTTCTCTCTTGTCACGTACAGTCGGCCCGTTTGTCGTCCATTCGCTTACCCACTGCGCCCTCCGCAACCTCCGTCCCTTTCCCTTTTTCCCTCGCACAATGTGGCCGTCTTTCTCTCTTACTGCATCGAAACCCGAAGGGATTCGGGCGGGAAACGGACCGGGAAAGTGTCACGGTGTGCGATACTTCGAATCCCGTTTATTCCTATTCGAATACATACAATTATCCATACACTGACACGCGACCCGAGCCATCGCGAACAAAAAGCCTCGATTCCCGTCACTTTGACCGCCAAATCGCCACCGGTTACATCCTCTTGCTGCCCACCGTGTCATATCTCTCTCTCTCTCTCTTTCTCTTCTATCGGTCGGAATGTCTCTTTACTCCATCCCTACACGGCTACGTCGCTATCGGTGTGTCGGTGAATGCACGAATGCGTTTAGCTCAATAACCCGGGCGTCCGCTCCCTCGGGATGCTCTGAACGTCCTTTCTCCACTTTACCATATGACCTTCCACGAACCCATAAACCCCGATATTCGGCCATTTAGATTTTGACCTTGCACTCTCAATTTTGACCATTTTTTCTTTCGTAAGTCGCTGATTTGGGGTGGTTTTTCGCTACTAAATTTTGCTCAGAGTTTCGGAACCGAGAAGAAACCCAGTTGAGACGAGTGCATTTATTTTAATGATAAAACTTGCTTTTGGAATTATTTTTTTTTCCATTTTCAAACATGATCATCGTGCATTAGTTTAATGACTGGAAGTAACGACGGTTACTTGAACCGAATTCGAAGGTGACAAAAAACATAGATAACTGGCTGTCATATTCTCTGGAAGCCCACAACTGTCACTCCATAATCAGAAAGTCAAAAGTTTTGGATATACTTTGGTACAGTCGGTATCACATTTACGGAGTTTTTCAAATGTCACTACAAGTTTCACTAATGTCACTAGAGATTGCGAAGAAAATAAGTGAATACCGAAAATGGGTGGAAAAAGAATGCAACATTCGAGGAAATAATTTCACGTGCATTGTGCTGCAGCGTTAAAAACGTTCACGATCGAAATGGGGAAAAAACTGAAAAAGCGTGAACCTCTGAAAGCTGTAATTATCGAAATAATATGGAAATACTTTATGGAAGATTTTCAGATGAGTTGGAACCATTTGGTCCCCACTGAACAGAGTTTTGTAGCAAACTCTCTTTTACAAGCGTACTCGAGTCGTGGTAACGAGTAGCAGCTCGACTTTAGCCTGATCTGATTTCCAAATGGTCGACCTATTTTCACAATTACTTCGTAATTGAATGATTTTCAAATGTCATCTTTCTATTTGTCCATTAAACCGAAGATTTTTCATATTTTTTTCCGCCTCGGTGAGCAGCTTCGGTGTCTTCAGTGTCCGAATAAAACGGGCTTTGAAAATAGAGTCGAGGGGTAATTTCCGGGCAACCTTGTCACTGTTCTCGCCTTCTGGTCGTGTCGTTTCGCGGCCGAATCGTCGCAAGCCTACATTTTCGGTCTCGATGTATGTATGCGTGTGTATAAATCTATGCACCGGCGTGCCTCTGTGTGAGAGAATAGGCGCGAGCGTGTGGGAGAATGAGGCGATGCGAGAGCGAGGCAGAGCCCAGTAGTTACGGAAATGAGGGATATACATGCTCAGACCGCAACGTTTCGCATTCGGCCAGCCGCACAAATCTCGCTGACGCGTGCGTCCGCGCGCAAACATAACATACATTCGCATATATATTAAAACACGTATATTTAGCTACAGGGTGGCCGAAAAATCGTATTTCGTGCTCTCTAATGGCAAATTAAACATTTTTATCGAAAAAACCTTTTGCAAGCTTCTTTCAGTCACGGAGCATCAGTCAACGCAGTGTATCTGTACGAAATTCCGTTTCTCATAGTTCGGTACACCTGTAAAACAATGGAAAAGGATTTAGCATTGGTAAAATCTCGCAGCGGCACCGCCGACCCCGACTTAGCCGTAGCCTCTCGTTGCTCTTCTTTCTCACAACCGTGCCAGCAGCCTCTAATTCAAGAGCCACCCTCTCTCTCGACGTGGCTCTCGTCGGCTAACGACATTACGCGTCCGCGAACGCGCACCGTATACTTTAGGAGCTCCCCAATTAATTATTCCGCGGGATTTCTCACTGATTTAATTACAGTTCTCCTCATAGCGTCCGCGGGCGCGAGAATCGAGGAGATTCGGGTCTCTCGTTCCTGTCTTACTTCCCTTATGTCTCATTCCCTATTCTATTCATTCCTCTTTGTTCTTTCCTTCTCTCGTTTCTCCCCGGATTTCTCCTCCTCTGCATGAATTTATGCCCGCATAAAATATAGATGTATATGTCGACGCGTCTCCATCGCACTTTTATTCCTCTCTTCCCTTTCGAGGGCGGCCGGTGCGGTGGGCGCTTCGGAAAACTTTCAACCAAATTTCACCCTCGAAACTTTTCTCCCTTTGCCATCTCACAGCTATTTCTATAACTCATTTATACAACCCTTTCCTCTCTCGCCCCCGTCGTCCTCAAATCGTTTCTTTTGTTTTGTGGCTCCGTGTATAGAAGGCCCCTTTCTCGTTTTCTCTTACCTGTCGACGCGAGTCGGAGGTCCTTTGATTCCACTCTTGCGTACGCCGCGAGCCGTATTTATTCCCTTGCTTCCTTCCACACTTTTCGTCTCTCACTTTTATCAAGAATTTCGTACCGAGTCTCTATTATAATCAACGACATTTGGATTTATATTTGGATCAACGTTCAAACGTTATGAGACCTCTCTTCGCCGCATCTTTTCGCTCAATATTGACTAGCCCGAGTGCCATCTGTCCCCGTCTGTCTCAGCCCCTTCTATCCTCTTTATTCCTCCGTCCTTCTTCCCTTCAAGCATAATCATTTCTTATTTATTCCCTTCCCTTTCCTCCCTCCCCTCCTTGCCTGCTCCTCTCTCGCTCGTGCTTTGGTTCCTCGAGGCGTTCCCTTATTTTCTTATCTGCCTACCGCGATATGGTACGCGAGAAGATAGCTGGGCAAGAAAAGCTGCGAGGGGGATGCTGTGTCGCATGCATTAACGTGAAAGGTGTATTATATATACGCTCGTAGATATAGATATTGGTACGCGTGGATTCAGTTGGTAGGAGGAAGTGGAACGAGCGATATGGATGGTTGGCTACGACGCTGGTGCTGTAGCAGAGGCGACAACCTCAGAAAACCGCAGCTCTCGCCCCCTCCCCTTTCTCGCTCTTTCTCTTTCACATCCTCTCGCATCGCGATTTAGCGTTCACGAGCGTTTAATATGCCAGTACACGCCGCGTCTTCGAGGCACATTAGCGATGCCGTGGCGAAGGCCCCCACCGCATCAGGTTGCATCCACCATTTTCCTCATCCTCGTGCACCTTCTCCTTTATTTCCTCATTCCTCTCTTTCTCGTTCTCTCACGCTCTCACTCTCCGCGGGCACTTAATTCTTTCGCAGGCTCTGAAAACAGGGCTGAAAGCGTCCAAGCTTCGACGTACTCTCCGCGACCAAAGAGTTTCCGTGATAATAGCCTCCGCTTTGATTCTTTAAATTCAACGAGAATGCATCGAAGCGATGAGGAGGGGCGTGTGAGAAAATGCGAGATATTATTATACCAGCAGCCCCGCGAGCAGGGAGAAAACGGAGAAATAAAAATTTTGCAGTTTCCCATGAAGAATGGGGCTTCGGAGGAGCTTGAAAAGAAACGCACAGACGCCGACGAGGGGAAATAAAGGAGAGCGGGGGACTGAAATCGACTCTAATGGCGCGCGTGATCCCGGGCGATTCACAAAATTGTGGATCGGAGGGATATAATCGGGCTAATATCATCCCTTACCTCTTCCCAATCTTCCCTCATCCGCGCAGCCCCCCTTTCTCTCTCTCTCTCTCTCTCTCTCTCTCTCTCTCTCTCTCTCTCTCTCTCGACGAGCTATACACGTATATCCGTACTGCGACCAAGATAACGGATGACAGATTCAGTAGCAAAGGGGGTAGTTCAGGCCGAACGCGGCGAGGTGCGGAGAAGTTGGTGAAAAGCCCGCGATCATTCGGTTTTAACCGAGAACGAGGTGAGAGACTGAATGAGAGCGACGAGGGAGATGCGAGCAAGGCGAAAATGAGAACGAGATTTTCTGCGGCTAAAAACGAAGAGGGTTGTTGGAGGGAACGCGAAAGAAAAAAAGGGAGAAAAGTAAGAGAAGGCGCGTGCAAAAGCTCGAGTGGAAAAGGGAGCCAGAGCCAAGGTGAATTTTTACTGGCAACCCGAGTTCATTTTCCACGGTAGTGCGTCCGTTTAACTCGCTTGCTTCTCATCCCCGCTTCTCCTCTGATCGAGAGTAGAGCCTTCTCCCAAAGGCAAAACCATCATCCCTCATGCACCAGGCCGCTTCCCCAAGGAGAAGACCTCGTCGAACGAGACCTCTCGCGAACGCGCGCGACGACAAATTCCCGACGAATTTCTCCTTTCATCCGTTGACTTTGCCCGTCTTTCAGACCATCAAGATTTTCTGCTCGATTTATTATTTTCACGATGAAAGTATTATCGAATTGAGAAGCCTGCGGACCGCGCAGCAGTGCGGAAACTACCGAGATATTCACTATTCGTTTGAGGTTCCAGCAATACGATTATTTTTATTTCTATAACAAACACGAAAATCAAAAAAATCTTGAACCCAAGTTTAAAGTCAAGAAAATTTCTCTAAAATATCAAGTTGAAGAGTCCAGCAGAGGGACACCGGGATTGAGGAAGATGAAAAAAGGGGTGAAAAACGAAGAGGGTATAAAGCTTCATGGATGAGAGTCGTGACTGGGCTTGAGAGTTGAGTCTAACGAGCCGCGTCTTTCCCTGTCGTCGCTTCCGAATCAGTGATGGCGTAAATGCAGCCTGCTTTCTCGACGGGCGTTCCGCAGGAGTGTCGAGCGACGAGCGACGACGACGACGACGACGACAGTGGAGAGAGGCTACGCAGGCGTAAAGGAACAACTCGAGGAGGCAGTGTGCCCCAAGGGCACTTCCAAATCGCCCAAAAGAACTTCTTCTCCCTCAACGTCTTGTTCCACGATACATATCTGTATACCTATGTACAAATGTACATATTTATATTTATCCGAGATTCCTTGCTCCCTCATATTCTCCTTCTTAATATCCAACACCTTTTCGAATCCGTAGTCCTTTCAAGGACTTTAGATTCTCTTGAAGAGTCTTCAGAGCGAAGGGAGACGAGTTTATCTGCAAGAGGTTCGGCTCTTCATCATTTTCCAGACCCTTAACATCCAACAATCGTATCCACCAATATATGGGAGGAACATCAAATTTTAATTCAAGAGAGCGTTATGAGAAAATTCATAAGGAAGCGAAGAGAAAAGCCATAAAGAAACGGCTAATGAAGCACTTGCGAATAATTTCGAGATATTCGTTTCAACGAAAAATCTTCTGCGTATATCGAGGAAGAAAAAAAACGATTGAGACTCATGATATTCCATGTTCCCGAGCGCGCAGCACCGTCTTTAACGAAACATCGTCTAATTTTTATTCCATCCACTTTTCCCTCATCTTTTATCATTTTTTAATATAATTTTTTCCTCTCCTTTTACCGAGGCTCTCTCTCTCTCTCTCCTCCGGCAGCGCAATGTTCTCGCAGCAATTTCTCCATCCTCGTCTTCGTGGAGCAGTCCATCCAAGAAAACTTGCTCTTTTCGCTATGCATATATACGTTCTTATGAATTATGGAAATTAATACACTCCGCTTTTCCATTATTCCCTAGCCCTCCCTCCTGCCTCCCTATCTTTGCTCAGTTTTTTAATTTATTTTTTTTTTTTTTTTTATATATATTTCTTTTTGTCGTTCATCGCGCGCAGTTTCTCATCCCTTAGGCTCGTTCTTCTTGCAGCTCGTTTTCAGCCCCCTCCCCTCCGACCGTTTTCCCCTCCCGCTCGTTGCACCTCTCATTTTTACGCGTCCAACGGCCTGCACCTATAGAAGGGACTTGGGAAGAGGCGAATTTTCCGAGAAGAGGTTGAATTTCTCTCGTTGCTTTTTGCCCAAGACCAACGTCTAATGGACGCCCTCGGTGCGGATGGCGAATGAGAAAAGGGCGAAAAAAGGACAAAAGGGGTGATCTCTTCTTCGCACTTTTCCCTTCCCTCGGTGCCTCGATCCGAGACTCTCTTATTCTCGTCTGTGTATTTCTCTTCGTGGCATTAGAATGCGGCAGACGTACCGAACGAAGAGCTACCTAGCGTCAGCGTTTTCAACCTCGAACCCTTCCGTGTTTCTCCTTTTGCCAGGCTCCTTATATATATATACGTGTGTAGCTTTGTACCATCGAGAAAATTCGCTGGACTGCTTCGACGGAGCTTCAAGATTTCCGTCCAATTCCCTTTTACTTTGTCTGTAAGAGCGAGGGGGAAAATTCTCGAATTCGAGAAACAATTCCCATTCGTTGCTCGTACTTGTAACAAACCTTGCTCAAGGGCTACCTTTCGGATGGCAAAATACGAATTTGTTGAGCGAGCCTTTCGTTCGAACGGAGTGTATCAAAGTCGATTCGACCCGACTTATTTCCTTCTATTTTTCAACGAAATATCAATCCTCGCGTTGTCGCAGCACCCTCAAAACGGCCTTTTCACTTTTAATTGTCGTGGCTCCGAGACGAGAAAAATCTGAGACAGAGCGAAGCACGGTGTCGCATTTGTTTTTCACCATCCCGACGACAGCATCCGAGTAAACTTGAACAACTCCCCGGAGCTCCATTCATCTTAGCGCAGTCTGATTTTTTTCCTTTTATACTCCTTGTAGCCTACTGCATATTTACTTTTCCCAGGAGTCTCGTGTTCCCCATAATCCACCAATTTTACTCGAATGATGTCGTCTGCTCGTCCTCACTCGCAACGCTTTTTCTTCTCTCGACGCTCCCTCTCTTTCGCTAAGGGTGCTGCACCCTCATGGTCAAATCCTCCTCAGCATGTCTTTGGAGAGGGTATAAATTGCATATTTCCCAAGGAAACGAGTGTCTCTGGTTATGGTGTTGCGAGATATCTGATGGGGGATGAAAGTGGGCGCGCGCGCGTTGACGCTACTGTAAACTCGACTGTCACACTCGCTTCGAGCCTCTTATCCCTTCAATCATCCCACCTATACCTACGTAGCATACGTATATATGGAGGAGCAAACGAGAAACCCTATACACATACGACGATCCTCGACGTATCCTACTTTGCTACCCCTCTTGTGCTCCTCGACCATCGAAAGATCGAGATAACAGGCTTACATCCCCTCTAAAACCGGGTTAATTAAGGGCCATCCTACTAAAATCGCGATCTTCCAAACGCTCCGGACTCCATATACCGGCAGCTCATACGCTGTATAGTTAAATGTGTGTGTGTGTGTGTGCGTGTGCGTGCGTGTGTCAGGCTCAACATAGAGATAGGTTCAGGCTATCATGGGAGAACGGACCATTTGGATGGACGTTACTCTCGCTCTCGTCGCGCCCTCTGCCTCATCCCAATGCACAAACGAGCTCATCCACCAGCACTGAAAATCGATTTATCTCGTGGTCTCGACCTCATCCCTCCTCCCCGCTTTCTCGCTCCTCTTTCTCTTCCTTCTCTAACTGCACATTGGAGAGGGGTTGATGACGAGGGGCACATATATATCTGTTATACGTCAGAAATTAACTGTCTGCTCGGGTCACCGTGACAGATCGATTACCCCAGGAATAAAACAAAAAGAAATGAAAAAAAAAAAAAAAAAAAAAAATGTGAAAAAAACTTGTCACTCAATCGGGGCTGAAATATTAATAGTACGTTTGATTGAATTTTTCGATTTTCGCTTCTTCGTATATTTTTCATTTGTTCTCATTTTCTTTATTGTTTTTGTTGTACCGTGTGTTGTTTTAATATTATTCGTAGGAAGAGTGGAATAAGTTTGAAAAAAAAGAAGAAATTATCCGTGATATTCTGACAATTATTCGGACGAATCGTCGTTGGTTTTGACAACGCGAATTGCATGGGATGTTGTTTACTTTTTTATTTTGTCGGCGAACGGATCGCAGCTATTTTTCACTCTCGACGATGTCCCTCATCGATACTTTATCGTCGATTGTATCTTCGTCTACCAGCAAAGAATCGATAGGGAGGAAAATTTGACGAGGATGTCTCCTGCCCGCTATCATCCCACGGGCTCTTGCGTTCCTGCTCATATAGGGGCTGGAATCGCAGCGATGAGGAGGAGGAGAAAGAGCTCGTTTGAGAATTGATACGAGAGAATTTTTCGCGGATGGAGAAGCTCCCGAAGAGATTCGTGAA
Organism: Venturia canescens; assembly: GCF_019457755.1. Lineage (NCBI taxonomy): Eukaryota > Metazoa > Arthropoda > Insecta > Hymenoptera > Ichneumonidae > Venturia > Venturia canescens. Next base: position 11,690,296 of record NC_057430.1, read on the forward strand.
AGTATGAAAAGATGGATAGAGAGAGAGAGAGAAAACGGGAGGGAAATGAAGAAAAAGAAAAGAAAGAGAATTCGCTGTTGAAGGTGGCGAAGCGGAAGAATTTCATTACCCCCCCCTCCCGGAACGGAGTCGTGGATCGTGTCGAAGTACGAGGACTGCTGGTTTAATACCGACCAATGAGGAAAAAAATCTGCGGGCTCTCTTTTCACTCATTCCCTCGTCGCGCGCGCGCGCGCTTTCTTCTTCCCTAACGCTTCCGCATCGCACGTTCGCTTTTCAACGATCCCTCGTGAACTCTCTTCACGACTGTACAATCCTCCTTCTCTTTCTTCGCCGCCCCCTCCCCCCCCCCTCTCCCCTTCCCGCCCATTTTCTCCCCTCCTTCAGCCCTGCTCCCGCATTTCCCATTGAATTGCGAGGAATTGCGGATTGCGCGGTCGCGCAGGCCTCCTCCCGAGAGTCGATCAAACGTCTCATACTCTTCCCTTTCTTGAGCCCTCCGCATCATCACCGCCACTTCATTCCTCTCTTCGAGCTCTAACCAACCCTAACGACTCGTTTGCACTCGTCTCCGCGTACGAAAAGCTTTGAAAAAGACTACGAATTCGTCGAACGACGAGAAATCTACTCTTCTTTTTCCTCTCTTCCTTCTTTATGTGCATTTTTTGCTTCTCGAAAAAGATAAAAATCAAATGATGCTTCGTCTCCCTTACGATTTGTGTCACAGCGTTGTTTGGAGCTACCAAATTGGTCGGAACAAGAGCTCCGATTCGATGGATATTACTTACACTGCATTCATTTCTCCCATTTTTCTCAAATGTTTTTTGCAAGCCTCTCCCCCCCCCCCCCCCCTGGCGCGGTACGGGGAGTTGTCAGTAATTGGACAAAGCAAAAGGAAATAATGAGAGCAAACGTCGGGACAAATTATGCCGAATTCAAGACGAGGCTATTCCATAAAGTTTTCATCGTCGAACGATAAATTACAAACGAGCGACTGGTCGATCGCTGAAATTTTTCTCTCGTCAGACTTTCAAGAAGATCGAGTTTTCATCTTTTTTTTCTTTCTTTTTTATCTTTGTTATTCGGAGCTCAGAGCGGCTCTGTGAAAATGCGGAAAATCCCAACGGAGTGTTTGAAGACTGAAAAGAACAGAGAGTCGGGGGAAGAGTCGTCGAGCGACGAGGGAGGGGAGCTCGGTAATTACGCACGGCAATTATTTTCACTGGACCACGAGAACGTTGACGAGATAGTCGCGAAGAGGGGAATGGGGCGGGGCCGGGGCGGGGGGGGGAGGATGGCACGCGAGGGGGAAGTAAAAAAGAGAATTGATGAAAACGGGAGCGAAATCGCGAGTTATTCTCGGAGTTAATTAAACGCGGATCGTTGTGTCGAGATGCCTTGGCTCCACGTTAATTTTTTATCGCGATCCGACCGTTTCTTTATACGACGTTTCATCTCGTTCGCCTAACCTAGTTTATGCTCTTCTCGCTTTGTTTTTTTTTTTTACACTTTATTCATTATCCATGTATTTCGAATCAACAAATTGAAAATTCGGTAACGTTGCTTCTCGCCTAGGCCGATCTTGATTTTGTCACGTTTTACATTGAACGAGCAACAGCGATCAGAGATCGCTGATCCGTCAGACATCGAGCCGAATTCGGCTCTCGTTACGTCAAATTAACGAGGAGACAACGAAATCCGGCGTGCTTCGGCGATGCAATAAAAAATATGTTTCTTTTCCATTCGAGTGTCCTTTCCAATTAGCCGGCCGCTATTCGCTTTCCGTTTTCTACGATTAAAGAGAATTCTGGGTCTTCTCAAATAAGCCGGTAAATACCGAGGCTGCACAGTTGTCACGGAAAATTCCCGCTATCGGAATTCCAAAGATCCGCTGATACCGTCTGACGCTCGACGCAGATGAGGTTTTTCCTCTCCATACCGTTCCGTTCCTTCCTTTTTTATTTTGCGCTCTCCCGCCCGGAGTTGCCGGTTATCAACGCCGCGAGAGATAAGAGGAATTACGGCAACTATAGCCGGCTGATAAATATTGCAGAGCGATAAAGGTGAGCCCCCCCCCCCCCCCTCGTAGTTGCATCAAAAGAACGAGAGAAAGAGAGAGCAAGAGACTTATCCAGCTGTGCGGTTATGAAAGAAAGATTTTCAGCTGGAGAAAGAGACGGGCAAAGTCTGAAGGAGCATCACAAGCGAATATTTATGTGTATATACGTATATAGATACACGCGCCTCGTAGATACTAGCCTTTGAGAAGAGTCCGTGAGTTTTGATACGGCGGTTGCGTTGGCCACAGAGCACAGAGTGGAGGAAGGATTGGGGAGGGGGGATTGTGAAGATATATCCCTCTTATATTTCAAATTAAAGGGAAATTCGAAATACCTTACTCGAAAGTTCGAGCCCTCTTCACTTCTGAACTGCCTCTATCATCGGGGTGCTCTTCTCCTCCCAGCCCGGCTCGGAGCCTCGATCCTGTCGCTATCTACATCCTCGAGTCCCCATCAGTTCCAGTATCCGGTTTGCGGTCCTGCCTCTTCACCCTCAGCCATCCAACTTTCTCACTCGTGCTCTGTCGCAGTTCTCTTGCTCCGGGGCTCCTGGAAAACGTTAGCGGAGGATGGCCCTCGGTGGATAACGCGCGGGGGCCAAGGGGCAGGAGTATTTAAACTTTTCAAATTGAAATTGTTTTCGATATCCAGGTGAGTGCTTCCGGAAGAGGGCGTCGTTCTCAGTGAACCAGCCAGACTATCCCGAAGACAGAGAGAGAGAGAGAGAGAGAGAGAGAGAGAGAGCAAAGGCTTGTGTAAAATTACAGGGAACCTCGATGAAAATGAGTTTGAGTGAGCGAACGATCCGCCAGGATTCTTTGCTCCTCTAACCCTTGAACTTGCACGAAAATTCCTCTTCCGGCAAGCTCCCTTTATACCGGAGAAGAGACACCGACGCGGAGGCAAGAATTTTTCGTTAATTGCGCGACGAAGGGTGACATCCTTCAGGAATACTTGAGCTAAGCTGCGTAATTGGTTTCATTCGCGTTCAACTTGTTCCCCCAACACTTGTACAGTGCGCAATGCTTATAACGACGAGCTATGAGTTATTACTAATCCATCGTACCATCCGCGAGAGCTGCTTGTACCCTCCGTTGCCGTATGCAAAAACGACGCGGCATGAATCATTCAAAAATTCCAATCTCTGGCCCACCGTCACCCTCGCCTTCTCCTCTCTCCCCATTTTCTCTCATTTATAAATTCGCGATGCGTATAGTGCGTTTCGAAGTTTCACGTCAGTCCTTCAAGCATTCGCTGATCGACGCTCGCCGAATTCCTGACGTGACGCGATCCGCTACCCTCCGTTCGACCAAGCACTTCGGACAGCACTGCCCAGCTTAATTGGCAGTTGTGAGATTCCAAGTATATTTCCTCGCCCCCGTAAATTCATTGATTTCTGGAGCTCCGCAGGCTCGCGCGAAATTTTACACAATTATACTAACGAACATTCGAGTCCCCGTTAGCAATGCTTTTCATTCGTTACAACAATCCCATTTTGTTTATTCCCCGTGAAAATTGTGAACCTATAAGTGAATTACGAAACCTATCATTTCGACCTTTATCCGCGCATGGCTCTGATGCTTTTCGCTCGGCAGTTTCGAAACTCTCTGCGTTCCTTCCATTGTACTTGAAACCTGCAGTGCATAGTACAGTAGATTTTCCTCAATTGTTCAACTTATAATATTCTCGGTGGAGCAGTGCGTGCAAGAAGAGCTGTTTTTTGTTACCATATCCGAGCTCCGTAGTAACGGTTTGAGCGCGTTATTCCTGCAGTAAAGCGCCGCACTCCGCGGCTGTAACATCCGCAACTTGCACTTTGCGAGTTCAGCGACTACAGAGCGGTGCTCCGTCGCCCGTACGTGTGTAAAAAGAAACATGGACACACTTGTATATTTTGTAGCCCGCTGAAACGTCAAGATACACACGTACATTGTAGCCGTTTTGTTTTTCCGAAGCATTGTTCGCGCGGCGCATACCGAGACCGCGTGTTTTCCAATTGCGCGTAGTACACTACCAACCGCGCGCAGGGGGCGGCGTCATTGTGCTCGATGTAGGTTGCGAGTTGGCCGAGAGACCAGCGCGCTGATCCCTCTTTTTCTTTCTTTTTGCAAAAAGCCTTCTATCGTCCAACTCGGCGTGCATAACAAATCAGTGTGAAAAACAATGTGACCCCGTCCTTGTGAGCCTTTCACTCTTTTCTCTACTCTTTTAACATTCCCTTATTCTTGTACTTGTTTCTCCGTGAATACGTTTTTTTCCCCTTTTGTCCTCGCCGTTGTTGTTCTCTTTTCTTTTTTCACTGCATCTTCATCTCTGTAGTTTTTCTCATTTGGCCATTTCTTTTCTCGCAACCTTTTCCCTTTTTTGCCTTGTTCACCCTCCGGAGCGTAACGAAGTAGGCACGAATTAGCAGGCTGCTGAAGTACTGAAGTAGAAAAAATAAGAGAGAGAGAGAGAGAGAGTAATAAGAGGCAGAAGAAGAAGGGAAACGGTACAAAGAAAATGAAATGAGCTCGAAAGTCTGAGCTGAGGGAAAACCTGCAAACTACGTATAAATAAGTAATCTCGAATCTCGGCATATCGAGAAAAGTTTGATCAGTTTCCACGGGGTTGGGGAAGCGGGGGCGGTTGAGGGAACGGGTTTAAAGGGGGGTTGAGTTGAGCAGAGCAAGAGGACCAGAGGGGCAAGGGTTCGCGCTCGCGTTCCGTGTACGTGGTAGCTCGTCCTCGCAATGTGGCTTCGAGCCAGACCATACAAGGACGAAGTCGTTGAGCAATACCGTTGCCAACCTCGAGCGCGATCCATGCATACTTCATGGGGTGCATGACGAGGGTACACAAAGTTTTCACGTTCACAGACGAGGCGAAAGCTTGTGAGCTTTTCCAACCTCCGCGCTCCTCCTTCTTTTGCGCTGCTCCGCTCCTTCTACTTCTTCTATCGTTCTCGAGAATTTTCCAAGAACGTAAACGCAGAAAATGGAGTTGAAAAGTAGAGGAGAGCTCTGCTGTTTTTAATATGTCGAAAGGAGCTATAAGGACAAAGCGATTTTGGCGTGTGCAACGGAGACTGGACGGTCGCGATGGTCAAGTCTCATTCTGGGTCACGTGACAGGATACAGCCTCGTAATCTCGAATATGGATCAATCATTCGAACGATCTCCTCGCCCCTCGTACAAGAGTTAACTCCACTTGGGATGGCGAGTAATCGGGGGAGTGTGGCTGGCGAGCGATCTTCCTTCCGAGGGGCTGCTCGAGAGTTAGTTAGAGATACCAGGAACGGCGAAATTCTTGGGGAATTGGAGCAAGCTCCGTTCGATCTGGTCGTGATATAGAACACGTTCGCTTGGCTTATCCCAAGTTTATTAAGTCAGAGCGCGACTCGTCTTATCGCGAGAGAAGTGCTCACGAAGCCGCACCAGAGGGGGGAATCAAGTTCATGCTCTCCTGCCCGGATGCGGCACTCTCTCTCTCTCTCTCTCTCGCTTTTTTCCTTGTCTCTCGCGATCCCTAACGGGCGTCCAAGGAAAGGCGAACGTTGTAAGCACGGCGTGTGCCGACCGTAAATTCATATCTCGAATAATTTTCACCCCGCGGCTGCCGCCGCAGCTGTGTGTGCAGACTCCTGTTTTCATCCCAAACCCATCGTCCCAATGTAGCCCTATGTACGTGTGTATGTTTTTTTTTTCTCCTCCCCACAAGCATTGGCTACCTTTCATAGTGTCCCTCACTTGGAACTGGAGCTCAACGGGCTCGTGAGTTTCAGCCTCTCGCACTCTCGACTCTCTGATGCCCGGACACTCTTTTGGCTCCGGGCCAAAGACTCTCGTAACTTTAGCAACCTTCCTTGGATCTCGTTTCATCCCTCGTCTCCTCCCTCCTGCCATAACGCTTCGTTCATTCTTTCCAGGCCCATTTCACCGCTTTATCCTCTCCTTTGCTTCGTACACTTTCTCACCACACTTTTCTCACTTTTCTTCCTCGTCTCTCCTTCTCCCTTTCTCTTTCTCTTTTTTTCCTTCTCCCCCCCCCCCCTCCCTCGCAGACTCCGAATCTTTCTCCATTTTGGTCTGTAAGATTCCTTTTATTTCCCACATATCCGCCAACTGCAGATTTCTTCCAGATCTATGTATAGCCCGTGGCCTTAAGAACGCAAGATGGTACACTCGCGAGTTTTCTTGATAGCTTCCTTTGTTCCCTGATTTGTAACTGTGTTACGACGATCTATAATTCCGAATATATTTCATATACAACTGCCACATTCCTATTCTTTCCTTATTTTGTGCTACTTTCTTGCCCAAGAATGTGCTTTTTATACTTTTATGAATACGACCTTATGGAGAATGGAAAAATGCTTTTTTCCACTACTTTGGATCCGATGCCAATAGCCGGATGTCAATATTGGCGTCTACAAAAAGTGAATTTGTTCATGCAATTGAATGATCATTGTTAAAAAATCAGCTATTTTCCAAAGGATTCCTGTGAAAGTTCATAAGAATGAGAAAATATGAGAGCTGCGGTTATCCCGATGTCGCAATCCACGAAGGTAAGAGATTATTTCAAACGTCGAAATCCCCGGGGCTATTTTCCAGAGCACGATTTCCGAAAAGGTTACATGAAGAAAGAATAGCAAAGGAGAGCGGAGTAAGGAAAGGTAGATAAGAAAATATAGGGAGGACGAGGACGAGCTCGAATCATGCGGATTCGCCGATCCACGCGCGGGATTTCGAGACAAATCCGGTTATCCGAGTCTCCGCACGGTGAAATAATAGAAGTAGCACGTGTCGCTACAAACGGGCGTCCATTTGCTGGTTGGATCTTGTCCAGGTCGCTTGTACTTCGATACTTTGCACCGCGTAGCCCTATCTGCCACTAAATCCTTGCTTACAGTGACACATAGCTCGGTGCCTGCCTTAACGGACTGATCGTTGTCGATAAATATCCCGAGAATCCTTTCCGCAGTCTTTTCCAATCGACAGAGAGAGAGAGAGAGAGAGAGAGAAAGGTTTGTGCGAATTTTGTGTCGCTCCATTCATGGATCAGGGCTTCATCGAACAATTAAGCCCTCCCACTGACTTTTGCATCTTATCAAGATTTTTCCTCAGTTCGACTGTCCACTGGAATTCCAAGACGCGGAGAGCCCAGGAAAAAACCAATGAGAAAAAAAGACGTTGAGAGAGTTCCACCACGTTCCTCGTTATATCGATGGGCGTGTACCTCGGGTCTTTATAAAAATGGAAATTTTGGTCGACGGCGCGAGGAGGGGGGCTGCGGAGAAAAAAGAATGGAGCTCGAGAAGACGCATGAGTACTTGGGTTTTCCGGGATTCCATGCGATCAGCGGCGCAATATGGCGTCGTCCGACGAGAAACAGCCCCTTCGGGACGGGAAGGCACTATGGCGTACCATACTCGTTTATATCCATACTCGCGCATCTATGTCTATGTATATACGGAGATACAGACATAGATGCATGCCTTTATCTATGCGAAGAGGAGCTGGAGAGCTGGGCTAGAATAGCTGAGGGGGATAGAATGGCATTAGTATTCCGTAAACGCGGACGTCGGCCGGCCGGCGTGCCTCGGTGTTTCCGGCGAGCATGTGCCCGTTCCTCGGCATCGTCGTCGTCAACCGCTCCTCCCGGTCCCTTCGTCCTCGTCTCTCGCCCCGGGGACGCATTTCAAATATAAAACGTTTCTGCGGAAGGGCCGCGTGGAGAGAAAGGGGCCGTCGGGGGGATGCTCTCTTCTGGCATGTTCCGTTTCTCCTCCTCCTTCTCTTAACTCCTTCTTATATAGCCCGACGACGAAAATTATCGAGGTCGCATGCGGGCTATAAAATGTTAAAAATGTACTGGCGAGAGACACGAAAAGGAGCTTAGGAATCGTGACGCGCGCTCGGCGTGGAGCATGTAAAAAGGGAAGGAAGCGAGGAAGGAGGACGCACGGAGACAAAACATGTAAAGCCGGGGCTCATTCGAGCGGGGGGTAGAGAAAAAAGCGAAGTTTTAAACGCGCGATCTCAACGTCGCTCTGGCTCCTCTGCTTTCTTACCATCATCCGGCACCGATTCAATCTCCAACAACTTCGTTAATCATCATCAGTCATATTCACCACATTTTCGTATCGAGGATCGAACGCGCATGGAAGGTTATTTCGAGGATAAATTCGAGCGGATGATTCAGTTTCAAAGTTTTCTATGCCCCAGCCTCGTGTGGCTCTCGGGAGTGCTCACACACGCGCAGAGATGCGAATCGGTTTTCATCAGACACAGAGATGTAGATGAACGAGGAATAGATAGAGATGGTAACTCAACCCTAAACCTAGTTTGCATATTAATGATTCACCGATCTGTCTGCCACTCGACAATATGGATCCGATTTCTGGTGGTTGGTACACTCAGCGTTATATACTGAAAGGATATAGGAGGAGGAGGAGTGCTGCTGGTACAAGTGAGATGTGTGTATGGACACACGGAGCGAGGGCTTGCGGAGCGGTTAGCTATATTCCCTTCGACCATATCCTCGTGTGTCCAACCAGAACAGACACTCCCCGTGAACATACTCCCTGCTCTTGCGTTGCTTCGTAATGACGTTTGCTTCGAATACGAGCGCGGAGCCGAGGGAGAGAGAGAGTGAGTTAGGTTCCCCTCTCGATTGAGAGCTGCGGCTGGCTCTTGGCTACAATGTGGCACACAGACGGTGAGGCAATAATCCGACGAAGCAGTTCTACCGACCTCTCTATATACGTGTATTTCGTCACAAGTGTTGGATCATTTCGCTACAAAATCAGGCGAGTGTTCTCTGTTGCATCATTACCATTCGTCAGCCTCTCCTCTTGCCGCTTCGCAGCTACTTTATCCATAAATTTACTTGTCAATGAAGTTTCCCAGAAGAGAATCGACGCTGAGAGGCATCGAACGACACGAGGAACGAGACACTCGGGGACAATACTTTTCTTCTTTTGCATATTCCCTTTGTCTCGAGAGCAGCTACGCTCGAAGACAAATTTCGGATAATTCGGGGATGAGCTGCTGCCGGTGCTGCTGGGAATCGATAACGGAAAGTGTCTTATCCCGATCAACAATTCAGACACGCTGCTGTCGAAGCGGACCCCGCACCACTCACCAGGTGAATGATCCGTGCTATGCGGATCCCTCTTACTCGATTTCGAAGGAGAGATACACGAGGTGCAATCTCAATGGAGCCTAGACTTGTGTTCAACATGGCCCTTTCCCCTATTTTACTTGTACCGAGTCCGAGATTCCGAGGCTCACTCTAGTTTGCATATTGACGATTAACCGATGCATTGCTCGTCGCCTTGTCGTCCCGCCTTCCCTTTCATTTCTCCATTTCTCTCTCGCATTAGCAACGCTCACGAGAGCGAAAGCCCTCTGATTTTCAGACAGACAGCTCCGCCTCCCCCCACCCGGATTGACGTCTCGGACGTCAATCCGTGAACACCATTATCCATGGACGCTTATCATTCTCTGTCGTTTCAAACCCCTTCCCTCTATTCGCCCCCCCCCCCCCCCCCGCCCTTCAACAATATGTCCTTGCACTCACTCTGATTTTCCATCCAAGCTTCAAATCCACCCCTCGTGCGACGCACAACCCTCCGCGAAGCTACGTTTTCGAACCCATCGGCCAGCAGCATCATCGAGAATTAGATATATTTTAACTAAAGGAAATCTTAACGTTTTTTTCCGACCCACTCATCAAGCACGAATTGATACGATTCCAGAATCCTCGTTACTAGTTTAGCTACTGTGAAAAATAATGGGGCGAACCCCTAAGAGATTAGCAATCGGGGAGGGAAGAACATGGAAACAAGCATTTTTACTTGCACTCGCCCTCGCTCTCTCTCTCTCTCTCTTCTCGTAAAGGCTTTTTCGTCTATTTCTATACAATACACTACAAATGTACGCGCATACAAGCTTTTTCTGCTTCGAGTATACATATATATTTACACAAAAAATGGTGAATTCGAGGAGAATACGCAGTGTTTGTGTATTCGGCGATAGCTCGATCGCTGCTATGTGATACAATGTTTGTATATCTGTCATGGCGGACAGCCGGGCAGGAGGAGGGCTCGGAGAATGGTGTTGGTTTTCTGTTTTCACGAATGAGCCCCCCGCATCGCACGAGAATCCTGTGTTTGTGCATCCTGCCTATGTATCCAACGTTTGGTACTCGAATGGAAATGGATAGAGGAATTCTCTGTTGATACGTTTCTCTCGGTCCCTCCCTCCTCGCCTCTTTCTCTTTCTCTCTTACTCTTTGTCGGTCTTTCTCCGCACGCATGGGGATAAATCCGATTGGGAATTGAGAGAGAAAGAGGGAGACGAGGCTATCAGGGAACAGCGTGTGATACACGGAATCGTAGAACGCGGGCGAACGGTCGGCAAACATTTTGATTTCCACGGTTCAGGCGCACCATCGCCGATTACTCGTCTCACCGAATCTCGAATCAATTCGACGTACACGCTTGTAACACGCGCTCACGCTCGGTAATTCATGCTCGCATTGCGAGTCTAAAGCTCCTCGGGAAATGATGTTTTCTCGAGTTTCATCGAGAAATCGCTCGTCTCGTTTTTAGTAGATTTTCAAAGCATCCGCCGCCGCGCCTAAATATTCATCAGAGGATTGGAATTGTACGCGATGGAAAAAGAAATCCGTTGAACAGCCGCGGCGGAAAAATGGCTGCGAAAGAAAATCGAAAGTCTCGAATACCGGAAATTGAAGAATCGCAAACGCAGCGCGCGAGCTTAAAATCAGTGAGTGTAATCCAACCGATCGTTCCACGACGGAGATAAATCGCGTGTTAGCTCCGGGTCGTGACCCCCTAACGAGCAATTAATTACTATCGGCTAATCGAATCGCCGTCGTGTCCCTTTCACTGCCTACTGTCCTCTGCGCCCGACCGTAGCTAGCTCCATTTTTTTAATTAGTCGCGTGTCCCGCGCTGGTTACGTATAGCCGCGCTCGAGGTGTGAAGAATCATTTCTGTTTAATATGCGTATACACCCAGCTAATTTCACTGACCGAAAATTAATTCGATTCTGCTCAGATCGCTGAGTGGAGGAGGGCGCTAATTATTTTCTGGCTAACGATTCGTCTGGAGGCTTCTTCATAATTTTTAATGCGATTGAACACTCGCTAACTCTGCTCATTTATCACTACCAACTGTACTGATTAATCGAAGTCTCAATTGTTGGTAGAAACTTTCGTTATTTTTCTTTCGTAACGTCGTAGCTACTGGGTAAAAAAGACTCTTCGAAAGTTGGGCATTTCCGCAGTCACTCGAACGACTGGAACACTGTAAACATTCTCGGAATTACAAATATTCTTAAGTTTCTCCCCGCCGATCGATCCGATCTTGAGAAATATACAATAACGTGCATATTTATAGCAGCGTGGAAAATAATAGAATACACGAGTTTTCTGAAGAAGAGTGAGATTTAACGAGGCTTTCAAACTTCAACACTCTCGCATTCGCAGAGCCACGTTATTGCCCCGAATGAAGGCTCTGGCTCGAGTCTTTAGTAATTTTATTTTTTCATCGATATTCCAGTCAAACTTTTTTAGCCTCGCTTTTTTTTTTACTTTTGCCTCTTTCTCCCCTCCCACTCTCTCTTCCTCCCTCTTTTTCCTTTCATTTAATCGCTTTTCGCGAAACGAAATAAATGCGTGCTTAGTCAGCTGCGCGACGAGTTTGCTGGCTTCGGTGGATGTATTTGTGCCGTATAACTGCTTTCGTTATATAGGCGCAATTTGCTTTTGCGTGGCGCGTGTGTCACCGCATGGGGGTTCAAATGTACAGGACCAACACGCGAGAGTCCTACATCCTCTACGTGGAGAGAAAAAAAGCATGTAATAATATGACTCACTCTTTTCCCTGAACAGCCCTTCGGCCATTTTAGCCCGGATCCCCGAATGGCCGTACTAAAAAATAGTATCGCAAAGTGCGATCCATAAATTACTTGGAGCGACATAAAAGTAAAAACGGCGAGAATATTAATGTCAATCCGAGAGGAACGAAGGAAGAATATTTTTGATGACTTTTTTCATTAAGATTCGTTAGAGCACCGGAAAAAGCAGCAGCAGCCTTCGAATGAATCGATTGCTCAAAATCAGTCATATCATTTTCCCTTTTCCAAATCGACGATAAAGGACTGCATCGTAGTTCTTATTTAAATTGAAAAAAGTTTGGTCTATCGAGTTCGAATAAGCGAAATTTCCATGCTTGCAAAGTTTTTTAGTTTTTTCATCCTCTCCATTTGCATTCGTGTACTCAATTAATGCCTGACAGAGAAAATAAGACAAAAATAAAAACGAGGGAAAGTAAGGGAGCACTCGCAGGATACGAAGCACGCTGTGTGCTTCACTAATTTATAAAGGACTCTCACGAAAACGTGCATATATTAAAAGCGAATGTACACAAGGGCGCGTACGTTGTGTTTGTTTCCCATCGTTGGCCTTCTTTTTCTTCTCTCAAATATTATTTTTAATAGGAGGAGGTGGACGAAAGAAAAAGAAGATTAATGAATGGAGCGCCGACAAATATCCGGGGCGTTAGCTCCTGTAGTCCGAGTGTGCTCGGGTAAATAAAATAATTCAAACAGACCCGGAAATATGTAGCGAGTCCGCGGAGAGCCAGGTGTTATGTTTTACCACACGCAGGGGCGGGTTGAGATGAGGTAGGAGGAATGAGATCGGAGAGAAAAAAGATAGCGAGAGGTGGACGAGAGAAAGAGAGAAAAACAATGAGTGTACGCGGCGAAAGGAGGAATTTTTTTTTATTACTCTTGCGCTACCCTCGTGTGTTTGCAATATGAGCTCATCAGAGATCGGTGGTAAAAAAGGCGAGTGCAAAGAACACGTCTATCGGTGCTTTGATTCAGCCATTATTTTTTATTTTCTCTGTAATTTTGTTCCAATTTTTTTCTTTCCCTTTGTTTTTCTTTTCTTTTCATTCTCCCATCGTGCTCCTTTATACTTTGTCCTCCTCTTTCTCTTCTCGCATATTCGGCCAAATCCAATTACTCGAAATGAGACCGTTTCAGCTTTCACAGTTTCCCCTCAAACGTGCGTGCACCTCCTCATTTCGGCAACATTCAATCTCAATTCTTCTTCATCCCCCCTTCGTCTCTTTACGTTTTTAACGTTGTCGCAGAAAAATATACTCACGCGGTTGCATTTTTCGTACACAGTCTCCACGAAACTTGATCGCTTTTTGTGTCTGCGTTCACTAAGCGCGCGCGCAAACACACACACACACACACACACTATTAAATTGGAAAACTCAATTATACTCGAACGAAAATAAGTACTTTAGTCTCATCGGGGATTTGCACTTGGCCGAGCACCCTTTCTTCTCCTCAAATTCTGACTGAATCGCCCGAATGCTTTTCTTCACTCTGCGGGTGAACAAAAATTTTGAGGAATGAAACTTCTATTGTGCTTTTCGACTGGATCGAAAGATTCTTCATTTTTGTTTGTTCGTTTGTTTTTTTATTCATGCAAAATACGAAATTCCTGGCTTGTCTGGGCGCTACGGAGCTTTTCTATTGGAGAAAATTTTTTTCTCTCTTCCTTCTCCCCCGGCCCCCTCTTTTCCTTTTTCTCGCTCATCGAATGGAAACTCGAAAAATAAGAAGTTCGCTCACATGATATTTTCAGTGGCAAGAGGAGAGAGAGAGAGAAGCTGCAGTGCATACAGCTTCGTCGTATTGCAAGCAATATTTTTCTCCAGTCTGGAAAAATAGTACAAACATCGTGATAAATACAGTAATACACAGTTGGAGAAATACGAGCCGTGAGATAGCGAAGTGAAAGAAAAACAGGCGGAGGATCGAGCAGGTTTCTTCAACTTTTTTTTTCTCTATACGTTTTTTTTTTACTTCTTTCTTTGGCCTCTTTCTCTCTTCATCTTTTATCCGGACGTCTCGGCATCGCGCCTTGTGCATTGAATTCTTTTCTCTGAATACGATTTTCACCGGAACTCTCGACGCCGTAGGTCGACCTGACGTCTGCTCTTCGCCAGGCTTTCCAATGGGACACAAAAGAACTATTTTCGAAACACGTAGTCTCGAGTCACCGAGTGTCTATATTCTCATCGTCTTTTTCGAGCACCGCACACCCGAAAAACCACCCCATATCAACGAAGTGGGAACGAGATCCTTGGCAGGAGATTATATTCGAGACAAATGAATTATAAAATTGCACCGTCATTCACAAATCGTTGATTCATAAATCCGAGGCGCTCCGACGTAATCGATTTTGTGATAAATCATCTCATCTACATTCCGAAAAACTTTTGGGGGGGCGTGAAAGCACAATGCCCATGGGGAGTTTCATGGGGGGTGGTGGTAATCGTCAGCAGGCGCGTTCGAATGAAAAATTATTCACGATAACTCACCGAGGATTTCGACCCTTATCTAGAAATATTTTGAAAAAAAAAAAAGAAATAAAAAAATAAAAAACTTGTTCTATCTTTCCATCATGAATTATGAACGCGTAGAAAACGTTTGCTGAATATTGTACTTTCTTTGGAAAAACCAATCCACCGGAAGAATAACAAGCGAAATGAAACTTTGTTCGATTCTTTTTTTTTCTACTGTGAGTGCTCCATACAAAATCCTGGGGTGTATCTAATGACCGTTCGAACAATCCTTGAGGCCCTCGTGAAAGGACCGAATGGAAGAACTCCTGTAGCTCTTTTATGGGTTTGTCCACCGTCCACCTACGTTTCCTCACTTTTTTCTTCCCCCGTCGCTTCCTCCCTGCGCCCGCCCGCACTGTTTTTCCGCTCGCATTTTTTGCTCCAATCGAAACGAAAAGATTTCGTACCACCACTCCGCGGCCACTAATCCACTTTTTCTTTCTTTTTCCCTTCGCTTCTTTTCACTTCCTTACACATTTCCTTACTTATTTTTTGTACCGAAGAACCTTTTATCCCTCAAATAATAATATGTGAACGGTAAATGAGACTTTGGAGAAGCAAGCAGGCAAAAAAAAAGCAAAAACTATTATCAAGCACTGGATGCGATGACCAATCATTCGATCCCCCAGCCTCCCAGTCCCCGCGGATCGCTCGCTTCGAATGCAAGCCGGATTAGCACGAGATCACGAAATACTATGAAGAATCGTTATTATACGAATCCACTATTTTATTCAGAAAAAACAAAACAGAAAAAAGCGACTAATGATCTTCGCCGGCGTTCATCCACGGCTCCGTTAGCGTGGAAAACGACGAGTGTAATCGACGTTCCATGGTTCCTATAACGGTCTTCGTGCATGCTCACGTACTAGGGCGATGTTATAACCGGCTTTACGAGGCGTTTCCTATCGATAAAACGAAACGCTAAAAAATGAGATAGTACAGCGTTCTCGTTCGACTGGCAAAACGAGTGGGGGGGCGATTCGGATCGATCGTGTTACCTCGAAACATTAACGATCCTCAAGAATTAACGTTCTCTACCGATCCCCCATTTTATTTTTTCCCAATATCTTTCAATTCACGGAGAAATATGCATGTTTACAGAGCGCGAGCAAAACGAAGATATATTTGGAGCACGAGAACGAAAATAACGCAGCAGCCGTCTGCCAACGTGGAAAATAGTGACGTGCCATTTTCGTTACAATCTCTCAAGCCGCGATTCACTCTCGTTTTTTTCATGCGCAATAATTCACATTTTATTCAGCGCAGGTTTTACGTTATTCACATCAGAACACGATGCACCTTATACAGCTCCATAGTGAAAGTTCATTTGTACAACACACGTTTGTTCATTAAATCGTTGGGACTCCCACGCCGAGAAAGTTTCACATGGCAATACACAACAAAAAATCGGCAGTATACTATAACTGTACATTCGTGTATATGCGTAAACAACTCGTGTACCGGAGATCGTGAGATCTCTTATCGTCGATCCGAGTAATCCAGACATTGTCGAGCCTGTATTTGGCGTCGTAAACGAGGAGGGAGGAAGGGGGGCAGGGCGGGTGCTGGGGGGGGGGGGGGGTGGAGGGGGGAGTGGAGATTGCAAAAGCGAGAATATATATCGAGCGGTGCGTCGATACGAGTTACCGATAATGCGCTCCGAGTGCGTTACGGAGAGTTCAATGAAACATTGGATTAACAAAAAGCTTTGGAAACAAACAACGTTTGACAGAAGTTGAACGGGATTGGACGGCCAACTCGCGCGGAAGAGAAACGAAACAAGAGAATTTCATCATGCATTAAATCAGTATTAACCGATGGACACGGGACGCAATTTGGGCGCTAACGAAAACGCAAATAGAAGTCGCTGAATGAAGCGGGACCCCTCGACGAGTCATCGGTCAATCAACGAGTGCGAGAGCTAAAAGTATTCAAACGAATTAGGATTATTGAAATGGCCCGTGTGAAAGGACTTCTTTATCGACGTTTTATCATTTACATTCGGTGCGCCCTTTGTCGTCGCCAATCAGTGTTTGTAGGGCCATTCGCTCGAGAGAAAAATTTTATTCGAATTACCTAGGATTTAACTACCTAGTTTATAGAGCGGAATTCGTGCCGGGCACTCGTGGAAATATAATAAATTTGATTTCTCTCGTTATTTTTCTTGGAATATGCGCGCGCTTTAACGTCCTTTCCGTCGATGATTGAGACATATTTGTAGTATTAGGGGCAACCAATTATCCTTGATAATATTCCAAAATGGAAAATCCGCGCGCACCTCCCTCCCCCTTATTCGGTAATACGAAGCATAATTGAAGCCACTGAGAGTCTGCACGAGCGAGAGAGAAACGCGGATTAATTTCCTTGCCTCGGTACTTCGGCCTCTCTCGCTCCCTCTTCTTGCTACGTATAGCCCTTGAAGTGTGTATTATAGCGCGCGAGAGCGGTGAACTGTTACGGTAACGGTTAATAGGTACACGCTCCAAAAAGACGGCGAGGGTGATCACATGCAGCCTCGGAGTGCAGCTGCGTTAATTAAAACTCCGTAATGGCTCGCGGAGAGCACACCGCGCACGGCATTTCGTTCTCGACGCAGTAGTGCTCTCCCGTACTGAACCGACGAGTCTGGCAAAACGTGTACTGGTTTAGCCTCAATTATACAGAGTGTCCCAAAAGTCGACTCTAACGAGGTTTATACTATTTAATCTCGCCACCTCGCTTTCCGCGTCTCAAACGCGCGCGCGCGCGCCCGGACTTGAACGAGAGAGTGTGTAAAACGCTTGCTTTTAAACGCTCAGGCATTTTCAAGCTCGACTCTTCAACGATCACATATCTCGCGTTATACTCCCTGCGACTTTTCCCACTCTATGAATTCATTCATTATTTAACTCGGTATTTAATTGCACTCGGGCATTTTTCGCGGACTTTTATCACGCCTCTGAATCCTTCGTGAGCTAATCATGGCGCCAGAGTTTTCGTAACTCATCATTATGCCTGTTAATATTTTCAGTCGTAATGGTTCAACGGAAATTACAATTTACTCACCAATAATCCGGGAACGTTGAAACGAACCCTTAAATCTGGCCATTCACAGATTTTTTGAAATAAATGACTTTTCAAAATGAGGAAAGACTGATGAATTTCTCTTGCAGTAATCGCGAGCGATGCGACTTTTACTAGTTTATCATTCATTACAATATTTGAGAAGAAGCTTCCTAATGGATATTTTGTGAGGACTCGAAGCTCGAGGCTTCGTCGATTAAATCGATATACTCGAATTCTCAATCGGTTTATTCCGAAACCGGTGAACGTCCTCTTGGTACTTCCGGCGTTGCTCAATTTGCAGTTTGCGGTGCCCAGTCCTTCCTCTCGCTCGCTGATGCTCCCTCTTTTTCTCTCTGCCAATATCGGACAGTTACGCGAACCACGAGGACCTGAAACGAGGCCTGGTAAGCGAGAGAGATGGAGCGATAAAGAGAGAAAGAGAGAGAATCTGTGAAGGGATGTTCATGAGAGCGTGTGCGCCTGTCAGCAATTTGCAATTTCCTGGCTCTTCTGCAGGGTTTCGCGAGCTCGCGAGTTCTCTCTCTCCTTCCCACTTTTCCGCCCCCTTTCCTACGGTCCCTTTCATCCCCTTACGAAATATCTACAACGCTCGCCATTTCTCCTGCCTTTTCAATCCTCTCATCACGTTTTCCAGCCCTCTCCTTCTTTGCAGCCGCCCCCTCCCCACATTTTCTGTGTGTACACGTCACGTACGTTCTTCACGCACCCCCAAACGTCCATGTGAATCCACACACAATGTGCAACGTGCAACATCAATCGTGCATCAACTACACTATACAATATGATACAATGCAAACAAATTCTCGGACGCTTTTGTATTCAAAGGCCCGACCACCGTCTCCTAGAGAAAATTCAACGCATGAGTATTGGGGGGGGGGGGGGGGGAAATAAAATCGACACTTTTTCACTTTCTACAAAATTGATTAATTTAATAACGATCGATGTCGAAATCTGCCCGACGAAATTTCTCACTTCTACAAATTAACAGGAAAAAAAAAGAAATTTTTGTACTCATTTTTGCGAGCACGATTTCCAATTTCGACTAATCAGAATTCATTTATTTTATGTTTCAGGTAAGAGTCGAACTGATCGTAACAATTTTTCATGCCAAGGGCTTCCGAAGCTGAAGTGTAAGTGCAGTTGGAACAGTCCCCACGTACTTTTTGGTCAGAAACCGAAATTGATTTTTTTCCTCAAGAAATATCCGCCAGTGAGGATAAAAAACTTAAGGTATTCGTAAAAATATTGGAACGTATGATCACGAGAGCTTGTCCGATTGGACAGATATATGGAAAATTGGGGAAACCAGCTTAATAAGGGAAAAGCTTTCGAACAGGATGAGAAAAATGGTGACCCCGATAAGTTACAGAGGCGGGGAAATATTTCTCATAACTCATGTAAAGTTCATAAGTACACGAGACTTTTCAACCTAGAAATATAACAGTTCCGATGAAATATATTCCCGCAGAGCTGTGCTCTCTATTTCCATATGTCGTCTTCGTCGTCGTCGTCGAGAAACTCCGACGTTCTCCTCTTTTTACCAGCACCGCTCGTCCTTACTTCGCGGTTTATATATATCTCGCGTATATAATACATTTATGACCCATTTCCAATTATGAGTTGCTCTTGGCTGGTCCGACCGAGGGGGAGGGGCAAGAGCAAAAGCACATTGTGCGCAATCAAAATTTCGGACGTCAATTGCGGTCGGACTTGGAATTTCAATGCGTTGTGGTCGAATCCTCGTGGCAATGTTGTCCAAAGGATCTCGAGGGCAAGAACGTCGGGATTGTGGTTTTCTCAGCCATACCTTAAACGCGCCGAAATGACGCTAAACCTCCCCATTCGACAACCCCTTTCATGTTTCTTGTTTGCAATGAGCGAGGGCATAAAGCAGACTTCGTGTAAATGCCTTCACCCTCAATTAAACTGTAAATTCCATGAAATTGCTGGTTATTTTTCTTACACGGGGCACTATTCGCGACGCTTAATTTCTTACTATGAACGTGTTAGGAGACAAAACGAGTTGATAAACTTCGAATGATAATATATGGAGACAGATCGAGTAGAGCTTTGAATGACGAAAATAAATAAAGTAGAAACTTCGAGGTTCGAAGCACGTTTACATCGAAAATGGAATGTAACAATCGTCCATTGAACGACGACTAAAATATCGATTTTCTGAAAATTTGACTATCACTCTTTCGATTCATAAATTTCTATACGATCAGAAATACTGTGAATGTTCACAATTTCGAAAGTATAATAACGAAAGACTAAATATTACTGAGGTTGAAATACTGAAACACCAAAAAGTCTATTGATCGAAATAAAGAAACACAGGCGAAGCTCAAAATACACGCGTCTCACTCACTCACTTAATCGGACTGGTCCAACTTCAAACATCGCCATTTTGACTTTCATCTTTTCGAGCAGTCGCTATTCTGCATATACAAGTTTTGTAGGCTCGAAAAATTCACTTTCGATTTTTTGCTATTTTAAAAAAAATAATAAAACATAAAAAAAATAAACTAATAGCAAAAATATAAACTTTTAGCATTCGTATGGTGTGATCTGCTCAGTAGTCGATCGGAAATAAGAATTTCAATTACTTATTTTTCTCCAATCTAATGTACTACAACTTAAAAAATTTGCATAATTTGGTTGCTTGACATGTTGAACCCGATTCCCAGGAAAGTAACATTTAAACTTTTGTGAGTGACAAACGAATGGAAAATGTCGTTGAAAGTAGAAGCAAAGTTCAGAATCCCGATATACGGAGATGGTTAAATCCTTGATTGACGCGGAGTTTCGCTCGAGATCTTGAACATATGCGCAGACATTGTACAAGCGAGAAACATCGCATACGCCAGGCAAAATGATTTTCTACCGTTTGAATTCTCTGAATCGGGAATTCCTTTCCCAACGGCTCTTTATCCGACGTGGATTTCGTATAGGAAGCACAGACCGCACCCCTTGGCTGCTTTTGGCCGTGTCTGATTTTCGGTGCAGGTCCATTTCCGTCTAGGTATTGTACGGCGTCGGTGCGTATAACAATACAGCAGCGTTGTCTGTGGCAAACGTTGTTCTTGTTTTCTCGCCCGGCATAGTGTGTTTCGGGAAATGTACGTTTCTCAGGGCTCTCTCTCTCTCTCTCGACTCCGAGAGCACACGCGAATTTGTACTTAATCGCATTAAATATAGCCCCGAAAGTTCTGGGATGCTGTGTATCCTCGGAAGGGGATGAATTTTCGAAAGGGGGAAAGGAAAACGGCCATAACCGAGTATTTCCTTGGCAAGAGAGAAGCCCGCACCGTCTGCTGGTCCGGCTCAACCCAACGGGGATTAGTGAGGTTTTGCATGTTCCTGGTCATTCAGACGTACACACAAATGTACGTGTATTTTATACGCGAACAGTGGTATTACACGTTACGTACCGAGAATATGTGCTGGATTGATACACAAAGTACGCTTTGGTAGAGACATTGTGCCTCTTACTCGTCCAGCCGGCCTAGTGAAATCGGATGAAGTTTCCCCCTCCGTTTGCCCTCCCGTCCATTTTCACCCTCTTCTTCGTGCGCGCGCGTGTGTGTGTGTGCTCTCCTCCATTATGCAATTCCCTTACGAAGCTACTCCCGAAGCTATTCAATCCAGTGGAATGCTTTCAAATACGCATAAATATACACATCCCCGAAGCAAGAAATTCATCTGGAAAAGCACTCTCCCGGATAATTTATATTACTTAAAACCAATAAGCCTGTACGTACAGCGATCTCGAAAGGCAGCGCTGCTCCCGCAGCCAAATCTCTGGCCCAAAATCCAGTTTGTGTTTAAACTAATCCAGATATTATGATCCCTCGCCACACTCTCGTTATTTTCCCACAAAAGTCGAGCTTGACAGTTGATTCTGCCGAAGAAGCAGTGCCTTTGGGTCGATTGTAAAGAATTTAATGACTCCGGTAAGGGGAAGGTATAAAAGGCTGAATTTGCGCGGTGAAATTCACTCAAACGACTCGCACTTGTTTTCATTTCCTACGCTGTAAATCCGTCCACTCTCAGCACAGTGAAATCGTTGTGAAACAAAATAGCGGTACGAAAAAATAAATTCTCAATGCACACACACACACACACACGCGCATGCACGTGAAGATGCGGAGGAGGCAAAAAACAAAATGAAAAGAATAATGTTTTATCTAGAACATCAGGCTTTTCCATAAAACAACTTGACGTCGTAGCGTCGAGTGTATCTGTCGTCATATCCGCGAGTCCGAATGTAACGGGTAGCGCAGCAGAGCGTTTTTTTACGAGAGACACGACGAGGGCGAGGCGGGGTGAAAGCGAGAGCTCGCCCAGCGGAGAGAGGCAGGAGGAAAAACAGACGCGAGCAGGCCGGGGATAAATACATATTTCTCTGGAATACTTCATTCTCTTCGGGGGGGAGGGGGTTGGTTTCCTCTCCGTGCCACCCGCGCGCGCTTTTACAAATATATATATATTATATAAAACGTAAATATACATGGATACGCCGCCGACGAAGCTGGCGCTTTCGTCGGGAGCGCGGTAAAAGCAGAAAATTTCAAGCTCAGGCTTTACGGGCATAACCCCGCCGCGGCGGGGCGGGAAACTCTCGTCGGTGTCCTCTCGTCGCAACAACGGAGCCGCCCCCGGGAGGGACAAAAAAGG
This sequence comes from Venturia canescens, assembly GCF_019457755.1. NCBI lineage: Eukaryota > Metazoa > Arthropoda > Insecta > Hymenoptera > Ichneumonidae > Venturia > Venturia canescens. The sequence goes on from NC_057430.1 coordinate 11,712,541, forward strand.
TGTACGAGAAAAAGATTTAAAAACTAGCAAAACAAACAAGAAAAAAGAAGAAACGAGTAGAGAGAGAGAGAAAAAAACACGTAACGAAAGACAGAAACGGAGTGAAAAAGATAAATTCCGCACACACACATTCCGCGTCCGTCCGCGTGTTTATCGGTGCATTTATGTACCATATCCGTAGCCACAGTCACTTTCCTCGACTCGTCTACGTAAAGCTCGGCATCGTTGTTTTTTTTTTTTTCTCTTCGAGCTTTGTTTTGTTTCGTTTGCCATCTCTTTTCTTTTTCTTCTTCTTTCTCTCTTCTTTTTTTTTTTTTTTTTTTTTTAATATTTTTATTGTTACCGCTTTTTTTTGGCTCCACCGAGCGCGCTTCACGTTCATCCCCCGTTTTGGTACGCGGTCGCAACTTGCCTCGGCTGTTTCACGAACCCGCGGCTCACACCCTCGTCGCGGCGGTCTCAGTAAAAACTCGTAAACATCGTCAACTTCTTCCTCCCTCGGTCCTCACCCCCACCCCCCCCCCTCTCCCTCCACCAAAAGCTTGCTCCCACCCCTATTTTCGTATACCGCACGCTTTCTCTCTCAAAACTCGACATAAACCAGCGTTGTCTCGCGGTGGCAGCGAAACGCATCCGACCTAACGTAATTTTTCTCACTTTGCAAGTTGTGTACCATAAATTATCGCGTGTGCTCTCCTAGAAATACCACCACCTATATTTATAGGACGGGCGCTCCTGGAAAATCCAAGATGCATATACATGCTCCTGCGCGCTGGTTATTTCTTTATTTATGCATGTACATGCGCCTTGGCTCACTTCACTCTTTTACTCACTCTCACCCCTCCAGAACGCTTTACTGTGTATTTGTGCCCCAACGCCCCCGGCGTATCGCCCTCTGTTTTTCTTGCCCTCTCCACCTCTTTAACTCGAGCTGTTCTCACTTGAGTTTGTATATTAATCGTTTACTTTTATCTAGGTTTTTATTTTTTCGTCCTTTTTGTCGTGATGTGCTCGAGCAGCTGGAAGAATCCTGAGGTTGCGTAGATTTGGGAGCTGAAAATGTTCTGAAACTGCTTCCGACGAAGAGTTGGGGGAAGATAATAAAAACAAGAAAAATCCATATATTGTGTGGCTCCACTGGCTGCGTGAATAAAATATGCAATAATTCCCGAAGCAAAATGCATGAAATTTCTTGGAAAGGGGTTGCAGCTGAACGCCGAGGGTGAATATATAGATTATTAGTGTACTAGGCGTGCATAGGGTTCGTTATTTCGAGAAACGAAAGACCCTCCTCCACCGTTTGCGAAAGCAACGAGAAAAAGCAATCCCTTCCCCGCAATCTTTCTCTCTCGCTCGCTCGCTCGCTCGCTCGCTCTGCTCTTCTTTTCGGAACAGCAATTACGATCAGCTGTTGGCGTGCACGCGAAATTCAACTTCCGGTCGAGTAAAGGCTGTTCCGCATCGTCGCCCACGCGTTTATATGTTGCAATCACGATTCGTATACACCTGGAAAGAGACTCTCGTTTTTTGCTCCCCCGCCCACCCTCTTCCTTCTCCTCGTCCTCGTCGTTCTCGTTACATTTTTCATAGACATATTCTGCATCCCCTTGGAACGCCCGCCCTTTTCCACGTATTTTCTTTACGCATTCTGAATTACGTTCGCTCTTGTGGCTCGAAACGAGAATTGAAAACGATTTTTTTCCCTTTACGGTCATATTTATATTGAAAGAGGAATAAAAATAGGATTTTCGTTTTTATTATTATTCCAACTTTTCGGATTGTTTTTTTGTTCCTGGTTTTGTTCCCCGTTAGCACGCCCGGATCGACTTTCCTCGCCGAATCTGACGCGCGGCGTGGCCATCTGGCTCGCACCCACCGAATTAAAAGCTTGAAACAGCCAAAAGAAAAGAATAATAATAAAAAAGTAAAAAGTAAAAAGCAAACGAAACAAACGAAAGGAAAAAGAAGAAAATAATAAAAATTCCAAAGCGCATCGAGAGTAATTGACGTGGAGCGGGATTTCACGGGATTTATTCGGCGTGCGCGCGCGTTCCGTCGCGGCCGCCACGCTGCACCGTCCTGACTCTCGCTTCCGGGAATATATACACGCATATAGAAAATTTTTCCTCATACATACGTTGCCCCCATTTTGCGTAAAGCCTTCAACGTATTTCACACGTTCTACGTGCGTGTGCACTCGCGTTGTCTGGCATAGGCGCGCGCGTGTGTGCCTCCATGCCTTTTTATTGCTCACACGCTTTCGTTCGGTTTCGTAAAACCCGAGCGACGTGGCGCGGCGATTGAAAGAGATCAATTTGAAATTAAATTAGAGACGGGATTAAGCATCGGGAAATCTGGCACTTTTGCGCCCGATATCGTTGAATAGAGTGCTCCCAATATTTTCTACATGCATGGCAAACGGATATACGCGTACCGAATTCGAACAAATCGTTTCAACGTCCATTAACGATATTGGGAATGCTGTAAAAGAAAAAAAACGAAACGTCAACGGGAATAAAAACCGACGTAAAATATTTATTTTCCGCGCATAAACGCCGCTGACGATATGCACGATTGGGAAATTAACGGACAGATTAAAAAAGTCAACTTGACGTCCGATCGAGCACTCCGTTTATATAGAGGTTTGAATATAAAAAGCTTTGGAAGAGGCAATGCTCCTCGAAGGTTTCCGGCCCCTGAAATAGGCGACGACTCCGTGAACTAGAAATAATCGTCCGCTATCGTCGATTCTCAATATTCTCTCTTCACCAAAACCAACAGTAAATTCTAATCAAACTGGCGAGGTCTTGATTGTCTCTTCGCATCGGTTCTCTGTTTGAACCGTGATTGAAATTCCGGGTCACGTGAATCGTTCATCCAATGCGGCCGAGTGTCTCCGTCTCTGTCTCTCTCTCTGGGGAGCCTCCGGAATACCGCGGAACGCAACGAGATGGATATACAGTTATGTCATATATATACGCGTCCGTGTATCCGTGCGCGCGCGCACACACACGCACGCACACAAATCCTTGAGAATCTCTTGGGCCATTCGTTTGCCCGAGAATCTCTGACGTTCTGGAAAGGGAGCTCCGGCGAATTTCCAAGTAGAATCGTGGGATTAGAGACAAAGGCTAATTCGAGCGTGTCCCAAACTTCCCATCGTGGCTTTTCGTAGTCGAGCAGGGGGTTGGCGGAGCAAGAGAGAGGCCGGTTAAATCGTTCGTGGCAATGAGAAGGGACAATTCCTCGATGCGTGAACCGGCGCTGGCAAGGAAGGCTTGAAATTTCGGTTGAGAACAGATTTTTATGGTTATACAATTTCAATGTAAATGCTACCATCGGAGCAGTATATCGGAAAGACTATGAACTGCCTCGAATATAAATTCCCGAGGGGAAAATACAAGGCGTGCGTGAGATTGGGGGCTTGCTAGTACCTCACGAGCACCAAATTCCAGTGACTTCCTCCTCAGTGCAACCGGATATGACGTCATCAAGTCAGAAATGAGGATAAGGGGTAGCGCAGAATCGTGGGGTAGTTTGCGCCTGAGACCTTTAGTGATATATACTCCGGGGTAGTAGCTGCTTAGAGGGTTTATATAGCTCAGTAAAGCAGCAAGAAACCCTTCTTCACCCCCCCCCTCCCCCCCGCGACGCCGCCGGGCCCACTGCTTCCCCTCCTCCTGCCGCGCGCCATACGTCGTCATAATTCCCCCCGAGGGCACGCCTCCAACTACCTCAGCTCTCTCTCTCTCTCTCTCTCTCTCTCTCTTTCTCTAGCTTGCTCGTTTTCCCCCTTGCATCTGAGGATCGTCAAGATCCCGGACTAGCGAAAGCAGCCTGTGTTTCTTGGCTGTTTTGCCACCAAGGCCGCCAACGAGATGCTTCCGTTATACGTTAGTATCTTGAACCATTCAGAATCCCATCAAGAAGTTGCTGGCACAACCGCTTCGGTTAATAATGCATCGTTGCGACGCGCAAACCTTGCCGCTCCGCCTTATGCCCTCAAATTCCCCCGGTGTATAACCTCCGAAGCATCGAGCTCATGAAGCGAGTCAGAGATTGTTGGAAACTGGTAAGACGTTGGGGCTTGGAGCGAGAGAGAGAGAGAGAGAAAAGGAAAGATCACCATGCTGGGAATCGACTCGAAAGAAGATTTGACGTCAGCCATTGATGCTGATGGGAGACGATGAAACCTTCCGAATTTAACTTCGGGACGGCCGACGGGGGATGAAAGTTTGCCGGGGAAAATGCAACCCTCGTGTGACACGTGAAGCGCAATTGATTTCCGATCAAACTTTCTCTCGCTCCGTTCTTCTCTCTCTCTCTCTCTCTCTACCGTCGATCTTTCCGACTCCGTGGAACTCACTTTTGATTTATTTTCATATGGCAACGCTACGGGTCACGACCTTGTCCTTCTTCTTCTTCACTCCTTTTCCTACGATCGTTCGCATCACACGCGGCGACTACGTATCGCTTCCGGAGGCAGCTCGATCGAATTTTCCAACGGAAATTAAGGCTTAGCGCTCGTGAAACGCGCACCCCCCTCACCATTGCCCCCCGATCGGAGGGTGATCGGCTACCGGAAATACCAAAGGTCGAGTTGAGGTCATCCGAATATCTCTCTCCTTCCACGAATCAATTGCCGCAAATAAATCTGTGGTAGTGCTTCTCTCGTTGATTCTTTGGGGCTATTCGACGATTCCGGGGGCGCGAGCCTGCTGGGATATTGACTTTTTCATCGCGGCGTTTACAGCGAGAGAGCTTGCCCAGGAAATGAAGGTAGCGAACGTTTATTTCAGCTTCTCGTTATCGATGCTTCCTATCTATGGAATTGCTCGTTGTGGTAGGTCCAGGGTAATTTGGCGGCGTGATCGCCTAGAACGTTCGCCGTTGGTCCCCAACCCTCTCCAGTCCTTGACTATACCCACGGTTTCTTCCTCTCTGTCTCTCCCAGCATCCCCGAGCGCATTTCCTTTTCGCGACTCCCCATTTCGGTTTGTACGTACCAAATAATGTGAGCTTCGATTAAAACCGATCAATATCAAAGCCCAGACCCGATTCGGTTTGTTGTCGCTCCGGAGAGTGTGCGCTTGTTGTTGTTACTGAAAATCCCCCTCCGCGCCGGTCTAATATGCGCTTAATTACTCCCGACTGCGCGCGCTCGTTCGTCGCATCGTGCAATTTAATTGCGTATCGTTCTGAGTTTCATCGAGACTCTCCTCCGGTTTCGCGGCTTAACGTAAGAGCGGAACAGGGCGTCGCATAATATCGCTCAATTCACGACGCTCAAGTTTCCAACGTTCGAGTCCAACGAAATGAAGGAAAAAAACGTCTGTAATTCACCAATTTTTTATTTCACGAATCGTTGGTGCAGCTTGAAAAACTAAGAATCGCAAATTTGGCAGGGAACAAAATAGGAGAATTACTGGAATTATTGGAGAGTTTTTTTCGATCATTTCGTTGGACTCCAACGTTGGAATACTTCGGCGTCATCTCAATTCATCCGAGCTCGATTCGTTTTGGCGTATATTTTTACACGAGAATATTGGGACGGCTACGAATCCGCGGAGTGGAAGATCGAAACGGAGGAGACGATCCGAATTTCTTTTACTGGCCCGCGAGTAGTACAAGCCACGGTTGGTCAGACACCTCGGTCTTTCATTCGCGAACCATTGAACGTGGTACGTATATCGTATTATCCAGTAAATCACAAATTCTGAGTGGAATATATCCGTGAAAATTTATTCCTCCGAGTCGGTGCTGCTGCAAAATTCGATGAATACGCAGGATTTTTATTCTCGATGAATTATTACTCGTTAGTCGCGGATTCTCTCGAGCTTTTCGTTATTTTTTTCTTTCTCGCGCAGAGAGCGAGTTTCTCGTCGATCGTAGGAAGGAGGCTGGGGCAGCGTTCACGTTTGCCAAGATCTTTTGCTTTTTACCGCACCCAAAAGCGTTTCAGAGTTTAAACTTGACTCACGGCATGGCCCTATATCATTTATAAGTTAGAGTGCTAGCCGGAGCTCTCTTTTCTCTCTCCGACTCATGCGAGCCCTTTGGCTCCTCGCCTCTTGGCTCTTCGTGCATGCTCCTCTCGATGCTGCTTTCCGGCAAAACGCGCAGCTATGAGAGAGCGCGCGAAAAAAAAGGACGGAGAAAGAGAGTCGAAAAAAGCGAGAGGAAGAAGTCCAGAAAGCCCCGCTGTGGAAAAAGCTACTTAAAACTTTTTAAGTGTCCCCTAAGTGACGTTACGAGGCAATTATTTGCGTTTCCTCTCTGTCGGTTTCCACTCGAGGACGCTGGATTTCCTGCTCCTATTCTCCTTCGACTTATTCCCCATGGCTCGTCATTTCATCCGCATATATTCTTCCATTTATTTCTTTTCCTTTTTCTTAACATCCCTCATTTCTCGACACTAATCTCACGAATTCATCCCCCTCGTTTTCACGTCACTTTTTTAGCCCGCTTGCTTTCTTCCTTCAAACTTTTCGCTGTGTCTGCTCTTTAGTTTTCCTCCGTTTGTTTTTTTCTCTCGTTTCTTCTCTCTCCTCTCGTCTAATATAACGAACCACGACTTTTCAGACGGTACTCTTCCCTCGTTTGTTACCGTTGAAATTCTCCTTGTTCAAACGCAAAATCGTGTTTTCATTACTATTATTATTATTATTATTATTATTATTACTCGTGACTATTCCGAAATGAGATAATTGGACAGACTTCGCGTGTGTGGCAACGAACAACGAATAACGAAAAAAAAACTGGCGTTTGAAACACCAAGAAATCGATATAATAACAAAAGAAATTCTTCTTCCCATTTCGACCATGGAAAGCTCCAATACCATTTGAGTTTTATTGCCCAAGAGAATTCTTTTACTGACCTTCGCAGGTGAAACAGCTATTATGCTCACAAATTCTTCATCGAGACTGTACTTTTGGACTCTTACTTTCTGTATACGTATACACTCGGCGCGAGTGTACTATAATGTACTACGCTATCTCTGTGGCGTCGGGTTTACGAACGTGAATGGAACGACGCCGTCACCCTCGACCTCTCCCTGTAACCCTCTCGCGCCCTCCCTCTTTCTCCCTCATTTTTCTATCCGCGCTGCTGCTTTTCTTCTTTCCCTCTCTCCCTTTCTCACTTGCCAACGTAAAATCGATAAAGTCGCGTGTGCGAGTCGCGTTATCCACCTGCTCGTTGCGGAAGTACCGGCGCCGACGTGTCGTCCTCGACGTCGTTCGAGCGAACAACCGAGAATCTCCTGCTCGCACTCGCCATTTCTGTACATATTTATCAACATATATTTATCGATATAAATATAAATACACGTAGTTCATCAGCCCTACGCCAGGAGTCACCGATGCCTCCGGCTGTTTTAACAAACTCGGCGATCACCTTTTGCAGGATCGACGATTACGTTGCGTTTCACTTTCAGCTTTAGCCATGATCTTCGAAGAATATTCTATTTATTCACAAAATGAAAATCAGCATCGAAAAGCTCAAAAAATTTCACGATGTTTTTCAATTTTATGAATCTTCGTGATTCGTGATCATAGTTCGAACGTAAAATTGAATTTCCCTTGGAGAATCCTTATTTTAATGTAACTTTTATGAAGGTATCGAATTACGAATGAAGCATGGAATGGCAAAATTAGTTTTTTCATTTTTGAGGAATCGTGTTGCTTCTTCATTTTCACAAACTTTTTGATTAACAAGTAAGAGACACCAAAGTAGTTGAATAATCGATCGCGAATAATGCAAATTTCTTCGATACGCGAACGAGAATGGAGAAAGATAAAAAAAGACTCCCTGCATACAGATTTTTCCAAGTTAAACCGTTTAACCCTGAAAGCTGTTAATAGCCATAAAAAATCCGAAAATCACCATATTCGCGTTCGAGTGACGCATCGTGGTCAAATCTCGTTGCTGTGAGAACATCACAAGATGCGAGAACGAACGAAGGAAAGGAAAAGGGAAGACGTGAATTATCGAAATTAGCAAACCACTTGAAAGTAAAAATGAAACCGAAGAAATTAACCTGCACGAGAAGTATTCATTCCTGCAACGCACTGTAAAATTTCAAAAATTTTGCGGAGTTTTTAGTTTTATAACGATAAATATTGCACACGGAGAAAACGAGGAAATTCTAGAGGAAAGTACTAAGAATACTGCATCTCGGTGACAGTACTGGATTGCAGCATTAATTCGAAGAGCAGTAATAAGAATTGTTCTATCCACCGTAGTAAAAAGACCAATACCCTTTTATTCAAGATTCTTACTCTGTAATCGTAGTAAAAAATGTTTTTAGTAACTTCAAATGTTTATATTGCAAAGTGTATGCTCGGGCAACCCTGCTGAAAAAAACTCTATTCATGGTAAAACGTGACACGTATTCGGTGTACATTCGTGTACTCATCATAGAATTTGCTATGCTGACAGTCAAAATTTGTGATTTACAATACGTTTCTACTTGTCAGTAAGTGCTGGTCTGACACGATGAATAACACTCGAAAATAAAACGAAATATAGTTCTGACGTGCATCGCTTTTGGCCAGCATCCACTTAAAGCTGTTTAGAATTCAAGGGACGAAAAATTGCAAAATTCAAAAAACTATGCTGTTTGAAAATTCTTGAAAAATCATATATTCCTCACTGCACAAAACGAATTCGTTTTCTCCGTGCAGATGGGACGTCAAAATTTATTAAATACTCCGTTAAAAGTTTCTACTTGGAACAATAAATATTATTTAATTTAAAAGAAAATACAATTTTTCTTCCACAATATCACGAATTGTAGCTCGTCGCCTCACCATCGTTACTCACGATAATTTTTCAAATTTAACTCTCTCCGTGTGGCCATGCATGATTTTTCTCTATTTTCATCGTGTGGAAATATGTTGTCTCTCCATATATAAAAGTCCCGAAGTTCGAGGTGTGCAAAATATCGAAGTTTCTACATGTATACATTGATCGTAAGAGAATCCAGTAGCTACTATCGCTTTCGCAGGATGCCTTCAGCTCCGCCGCGAGCTGGTGTGGATGTTACCGATGTGGTGACGATCGCGAATTTCGTTTTTGTAGTTAATGCGTGCCGCACGTGCATCTGTACCTTGCGAGTGGGGGGCAGTCGAAAGCCTAAGGTCGTATATTTCAAGTATGGAGGCTCGAAAATCCGTCTCTACGATATCATTCGTCGCGAACATGTACAAATACACATTCAAAGCGAGAAAGAGTGAGAGAGACGAAAGGGAAGATCATCTCGAACGCGACTCTCGTTCCGCCCGTTATTCGATACGCCGTATCCGATATATTCGCGTTATCCATCTTACGTGTGTTACGCGAAATGCATACGATATTCGAGACTCGCGTACGTTCGTTCCAACTTCTCTTTCATTCTTTTTTCCTGCTCCTTTCTCGTCTGTGTAGGCTACGTGTGTACATTTTTGCTATCGCGGTCATCGAGGCACGACGACGCCTGCCACGATCGTGTTCGATCTCCTGGGAATTCCTGGGAATTCGAGGATGTGTGTAGCCGCGTTTTCGTCCGGGAAAACTCGCGCGGCGGGGGGGGGGGGGGGGGGGGGGGACGACGACGACGACGACGACGACTTGGCTCGACACTTTTCAACACTCGCTTTCCTGACGATCCTCTTTATTTATTTCCGCTTATATCGTGAGTGAAACGACAAAATTTGAGCGATGAAAAGGGGGTCGGAGAGTCAACGTGATTTAGTGTCTTTCTTAGGAGATTCTTCGGAGACGAATCGACAAATTTCAACGAATTTTCTTTTACTTTTATTTCCTTTGTCAAGAATAAAACTCGTAAGAAAATAGGTTGAGTTAACTCGGTAAAAAAGTCCGGAGATTGGCACACAGAGGCAGCAGTGCCAACGAAGGATTTTCGTTTTCCGTTTCAGTGGTTATTTCACAGCAATAAATTAAAGCTATGGAAAAGTTTTGCTCGGCGTTATTAGCGCGCGCTCGCGAGCGAATTGCACCCTGGGACTTTAATTCACCGCTGCGGAGGCCTTTAACGGAGAAACTCCTCTTTCTTTTCATCCGGATTGCGGAGTTGTGGAGTCAAAGGTTACCGCGCGAGGTGGAGAAGCTTGGGGTGAGCGCGGGGCGGGTAGTTGTGTGTTGAATCTTGCGGAATGCGTGTTTTTCTTCGGGTAAGTTGCGCTGCTCGGTTTACGCTCGTTAAGGAACATTTTAAAAAGGGCGAGAGCTAAGACAAAGAGTTAAAACCGACGTGTACGAAGCCTTGTGAAATCTGTGAGGACAGATGAGAAAGCGAGAGGTGCAAAAGATAAGGGTGGAAAGTGGAGGCTGCCAGGGGGAGGGGAAAATCTTTTTGGTCTGATCTCTTCGAGTCATAACTAGTGGCGTTTTACTTTATTCTTCCTCGTGCACTTCTCCGTTTTCTTTGCCGACTCTCTTTCACTTTTCCGCACCCTTTGTGCTCATCTTTTCTTCCCTCACGCACTTATTGGACGAAGAAGCTCTGCTCTGCGGTACGGGGAGCGGGGGTAACAGGAAGGAGGATCGTTAGTCGAACCAAACACGCGAAAGTTGTTCGCTCTCAAGTCCCGGGCGCTTAAACTCCCTCGCGCCCCCTCCTTCGTCCCAGGCCAACCCCAAAAGAACACCCTTTTTCTTCAGCCTTTCTCCCGCTCTCGTCTTCCTCCATTGCTTCCTCTTGGAGCTGCGGTCTCTTTGTTTCCCAGCCGAGAATTGTATAGCTTTGCATTTTCACACGCCTCGCGGAAATCTCAATTCAACGAAGCTCAGTTTCGCTCGCGAATTATTTTTTCTTCTACAATCGGCGGTGCGAGTTTGTTTCGAGTCAGGGATTTTGTTCGAGCACGAATGTTCGTTGGACGATGGAGTAAAAGCAATAATAAAAACTAGCAAGCCGGTCGAGAAAAATAATTCCAATGAATATTATAAACTTTCAATCTCTGCTGCGCCCGTACCGAGCGCCTTCAATTTTCAACGAATATTTATCCTCGAATATCTTGCCTGCAGTTTGTTCTTTGCAAACTTTTCTTCCGTTCCATGAGCAACAGAGATTCTTGATTTAATAATCGAAGAAGGAAAACATGCGTCCGCAAACTTTCAATTTTTCCTTCCTCCCCATTCCGCGTCTCCCCTCCCCCCCCCCCCCCCCTTCCATTCATTCGCTATCGTGCTCTTTTTACTCCCCGACCAAAGTCTCGTCGAATCTCACGGATGTTTCACGAGTTTTGATAAAATCCATGCGAGAGTATGTGGCTCGCGTTTCGTATTGAAAACTCCTCGTGAATTTCTCACACCGCGTACAAGGATCGCGGGCCGGGGGCTGCCGGAGCCGTGAGTCACTCGCCCAGGTTCCTTCTTCGTGCCAGGTCGTGCGAAATTTCTATGCTGCAACTCGATAGAGGCGGAAAACACGGATATTAGAAATTCAGGATGCGGAATCGGACGTTTTCCGTGTTCCTCGATCTCCCTTATCATACGTCTGGGAAGCGTTGCAGCATTTAGAGTTCCGTGCTCGGGCTTCTTGGCGAAAGAAATTCATCAAGTTTTCGTACACGTTGTCGCGCGGTCCCTTCGAAACTCTGTTTGCCAATCAAATATAAACTCTTCGCTCTAACAAATTCATGCTCTGTTTGATTTTTTTCGAGACGCGTATTAATCTCTGGCCTCTATTTTCATTATCTTTTCATCCTCATTCCTTCGTTCGCGACTCCTCCGGAATATCCATTAGTTACAGCACTGCTCTGTTGACGAAGCATGGTATTTCCCTTGTGTATGGCGTCTGGTTTCCCACATTCTCTTCCCCGCTCGCCTCCGCTCTCCAGTCCGTGCAATACTCTCTCTCTCTCTCTCTCTCTCTCTCTCTCTCTCTCTCTCTCTCTCTCTCTCTCTCTCTCTCTCACCCCTTTCTCAAACCCTGCACATTCCCGCAACACAAGAACCACCCCCGCACACGGTATATATATAACTGCTAACATATGTTAGCTGTCCCTCGCGATTCTCTGCTCGCTTTCGAACATACATCCCATGCAGCAGAGAAGCAAAACGAACTGGCGACTATATAGTCGCGCGCCTATTTCTCCGCGCCGATTGTTTGCCTGAGGGAAGACCGAATCTAGCACGCGACTGCGCGCCCATTTTTTTACCTTCCGACGTGATGCGTATGTCTGTGTGTGTGTGTGTGTTGAGATTTGGAAAAAAAGCAGGAGCAAAGGTTACATTTTTCGGTGGAAAATATGACGAAGAATCTGCTTCAATGAAGCGAAACTTTGTGTGTCTGCGGAGGTAGAAAATACAAGCAGGTTTTCTCTCGAGGAATAAATACAATTACGAGAATGATAACAATTCGGTTGGAGCCTTCACAACGGATGGAGAGCAAAGGAAGCTCGATGAAACGAAATTCGAACGGGGACAGAGAAGAGGGCTTAATTTATCGACTTTAAATAAGTGTCAAGCCGGAGTTCATTGCTATTCGTCACTGTACAGAGTGACAGAACGAAGTGGAAGGAGAGCTCAAAAGAGAAATGAACAGGGAGAGAGAAAAAGAAGGAGGATAGATTCTCACGGTGAAGTTGAGCTCTGGACGGGCTCTCCATCGGGCGAGAATCCGGACAGTGTTAATTTTCCAGTGGCCGATTCGAGGAGGCCGGAAAGCCACAGAGGTGATTTTCTCCTCTCCGTCCACATTCGTTTCTTCTCACTTGTATCGTCGACTTTTTAAAGGTTTCGTCTCTGCTCCCTTCGCACCGCTTCTGTCGAATAGGCGAGTCAGCGAGAAGCTGCTGGATACGGCGACGGATCGAGGGCTGGCGAACGGCACGGGAAAAGAGAGGCAGGAACGCGGAGCCCGTATTCTCCGGGCTTGAGCTTTCGCAACTGTGTGTTCCTCGAGCATGAAAGGCTGGCAAAATACTCCATGGGAATATAGAAATACACACATATATTTTGCACAGAGAGACACACGTTAAATTGGGGGAGGAATGGCCGACTGTGCGGTGTAGCGGCCAGCCGCTCTCGTATACGCTCCGCCAGAATTATTGTTGATTAAAGGCATTGTCGAGCGTGCTCTCGCTCTCGCGCTTTATCCCAAAAGGCTCTTGCCCCTGTCCGGAACTCTATCGCTTTCCGTTCTATCCTCCTCTCTCTCTCTCTCTCTCTTTCTCTTTCTCTCTTTCTATTTACCCGCTCTCACGATTATGCTCTGGTCCAGCGAACCCGCGGTCTCGCTCTCGCTCCACGACGACGACGATGCAGTCGATGAAATTGCATTTAGTGGTTCCAAGCCCGATTCACCGGGGAAAACGGACTGGAAGATATAGCTTCGAATAAATACGTACGTTATAACTGTATATTACATACTTGTATGTATATTCATTTATACACTTTACTTTGAGCCAGAAATTCTGTCAACTTTGTCAGATCTTCTAGCCCATGGAAAACTTGGAACTCACCGTCAACGCACCGGCTTAGTTCTTGATCGATTCATTCCACAAAACGCCGATGTGCGCTCATTTTTTTTCTTTTAACGACTGATCTACTGCTCTCGGAATTGTAATATATAGGAAATTTCGAATAAAGGGACACGAGATGGCCGAGTATTGACGTCACAACGAGGCCTCACGTCGAACTGGCATTGATTTCGGCGTCTTGATCTTCGCAACAATATACGCAGCAGTCAAGGGATTCCATTTCCAGGGAACACTCTAGTCGTTATAAATTCTTAAAAAAATATAATTTGAGAGCGATAAATGATGGAAGAATCAATAAAAATTTCAGTCCAAATAGCTCATTCCGAAGTGACGTTACTTCAGTGAATTATTCGACGTTAAAAATCGACACGAATATTTAGAAAACTGTCTTCGCAGTTGCTCACAGATCCCCAGTGATTTGAGGTGCGAAGACCGAAAAGTTGTATCGAGGAGCGACGATCCTTGATTTCGATTCTGTTCGTCGTAGGTGGTTTTTGCATAAATTATATACAAACTCGTGTATGTCTGTGGATATCCGAGGGGTGAAAGACCTCTTGTTCGTACGCTGCTGCGAAGGTAAAATTGGAGGAAACCACGACGACGGAGATGGTACGTGTGCGTGTGTTGCTGACCAGCCCACGACCACCAGCAACCCCTGACAGCTTTCAATTTCACGGGTTGAGCACTTTCGCCCGCGTTGCCTGGCATAACGTAGCACAGTTTCAGACATACGTGTACGACGTTAGTGAACTCTCCGTCTCTCTCTCTCTCTCTCTCTCGCTCGCTCTCTTTCTTTCTCGGTGCTCTCCCTCTCGGTCTCTCTGACACACCATCTCTGAAACGTGTCCATTATCCGCGGTGAGCGCCAACTCGAGGGGCTCGTCCGCGAGTATGCGGTTTACTTTGAATATATACATGGATATATCAATATAATTTACGTACGTATGTTTATATATACAGCTTTAGTACATTACTTATACCTTCGTGCAACGCTTATGTGCATACTAAAAGGAAGTAGAATGTTCTGGCAAGGATAAGAGAAATTTTCAACTTGTGTCTGGAATATTACAGAATTTCGTTAATTAGCCAAGTTGGGTCGCAATAAAACTGCATACGCGGAGTCGTGACAAATTGTACTCGCTTTAAATATTAAATATCTTGAAAGTAGTGGGCAACAAATGTTTGTTGATTCCCTTCCAAATTGTTCGTTATGGGAGATGTTTGACTCTAAACTGATGATTTTGAGGAACCGCACATCCGGAATTTCAATGTCCTGGTTTTCATGACCGCGAGTTCCAATCCCCTGAATTAATTTCTCCTGCTTCCAGAGCGAGGGATGCTCTTTGAACACGATTTTTTTAGTTTCCCAAGGAACACGAGGCGGGAGATTTTCTTTAAGGTGAAATGTTAACGCTCCTCGGCACAAGCTCGAGTCGCTATTTCGCCACCCTTTAACAGCACGCACGAAATATAGATAAGGGGATACAGTATCGGAGAGAAGGAGGGCCAGAGGGCTCGCTCGAGTGCTCCGCGTACTCTACGCTCGCCACTTCGTTCTCCTCTTCGCCCTCTTCCACCCCCGCTCCTTTTTATCCCCTTTCACACGCGATATACATACTTTATTTTGGGTGGGCAGTGAAAGCAGGTCATAAATCGCGTTAATGGAGCGATTCTTTAGGCCCGCCGGTTCGCGGAGAGTCGGGAAAAGCCCACGGTGTAAGGTCGTGCCCGTGGCGATTATGGAGTGCTATATTTTTTCACTGCTCTCTCTCTCTCTCTCTCTCTCTCTCTCAAGATTTTCAAACAAAAATAACGTTCACTAATACTAGAGTCTGTTGTCCTTCCTCGAAGTCCTGCCGAAGCTTTCGCATCCGATGCCGATTTACACAGATTTGTCCTGGACAGTTGGGCATCATTATCCTAAAAGTTGGAATTCCCCAGTCTTTTTTCTTCGCAAATAAAGCGAGGATGAAAATTTGCGAGCTCGAAGGGAGCAGCGAGGGTTAGCAGCAAGTGAGCTCGAGGTATGCAAGCGGAGGTTCAGCTTATGAAGCCACAACCTCTTGGTTATGCCTGAGGGTTGGTATGCTCTATAATCGTAGGGTGGAGGCGTGTCGCGAACACGAGGCTGCTAGTATAACGGAAGTATAGTGGAAGGCAACTGAAAATGGAGTAAGGGACGAAGGGAGAGAGAGAGAAAGCGTTATAGGTGAACGTCGAGGCCAAGACGTCTGTATATCTCGGGTAACGACGTCGTTATACGACGTACACTACGTTACGATGGCGGCCGAGAGACGTTATACGCGCCAGCAAGAGCCCATCTAGCAGTCTACTGTCCTTTCTTCTACGTCCTGCTGTTCTTTTTTTCGCTCTCCGTGCTATTCCGGCCTCTCTTTTTCACTGTGTCTTTTAAGCGAGACATGGCGACTACGAGAAACCGTAGAAAGAAAGGTTTCGTTACTCCCGAGATCCAGAAATGGGCGGGAGATCGCGAGGGCGACAGGGAGAAGAAGAAGAATAGTATGAAAAAAGAAGAGGAAAAAACAACAGAAAAAACGAGGGCGACCTCGTTGAGGGATTAAGCAAAAGAAACGTTACAGATAGTCCTGTAACTTTCCTTTTTTATTCCCGTTTTTCGAGCGAAAACAGCAGAGCACGAGGAGGCACAAAAGCTTCGGGGACGCCTCCGCCGTTGACGCGGGGCGCTGCGATCGCGATGCCAACTATCGGTCATACGGTGCGAGGGGATTTCGTCACGTTTGCTTCAACTGTTTTGGGGTTAACGGAATAAATCCAGGACGAATTCGTTGCCTCGCTCAAATCAAATGAGCCCACTGGATTAAGCGGGCTCAAATGGGTGTGTGCGTGTGTGTGTGTGTGTGCACAAGTTTTGTGTGTCTTGATATGGTTCCGTCCTCTTTTTTTCTTTCCATCCTTTTCACTCTTAATCTCGGAGGTTTATCGAGAGCGACGTAAATCTGCCGCAGGGCGCCAGGCATCTTTTCTCTCATTCTTTCTTTCTTCTTTTTCTTCTCGCCATTTTTACATCGCCTTATCGACCGGTCATTCGCTCTCCTCTTGCAGAAAGAGTCGCAGCTTTTCCTTCCACGAGAAGAAAAGATGAGTAAAGAAGCGCGTGCTCATTCGTACACTACGGAAAGGAATAAAACGTTTGAGGGAGACAGAAAATAGAACTCTTTTCCTCCTTTTCCCGAGCATTTCACTTCCCGCTCTCGGCGTCCTTTTCTACTAAAGAACAACGTACGTCGAGGGATGAAAAAAAGGGAGAAAAAGAACGAGCATAAGATGAAGAGTTAGAAATTCCCCTCGCGCACCCTCCGGCGAGTCTTTCGCCCCCGTTTCTCCGAATGACCGCTCACCCAGCGCGGTGCGTTGTTACGTCAGAACGTTTCAAGATCGCGTAAGCCTCCCAAAGAAATACAAATAAAAAAAAGTATAATAATGACTACAAAAATAGCCGAAAAAAATTCTTGAAAAGTATCGATGTGTCCAAAGAAACCGGGTCGTATCGCTCCGGTTTTTTAAAGAAGCGGATATGAATAAAAATCAACTGACTCTAGAAAAGTTTGGAAATGCCGAGCTGCGCTGCTTTAATTTTTTATACAAGTTTATGGATGAAGAATTTTGAAGGGAAAGCTCACGTCGTCTTATTCCTTATTATAAAGGGCTTGTTTCTAAGGCTATTTTCAAGCTTTGCATTCAACTGTCACAAGGATAAAAAAGATTTTGTAAAGATTTATATGTACATGTATACGAAAGTGAGCTTTGGCGAGGTTGAGTGCACAAGGGTCGTCATGGCGACAGATTATACGAGAAGGGCTTGAAGAGGAGATGAAACGAGATGAGGGAAAGAGTATAAAGGGCACGCCACCAGAACTCCCCAT
Organism: Venturia canescens; assembly: GCF_019457755.1. Classification (NCBI taxonomy): domain Eukaryota; kingdom Metazoa; phylum Arthropoda; class Insecta; order Hymenoptera; family Ichneumonidae; genus Venturia; species Venturia canescens. The sequence goes on from NC_057430.1 coordinate 11,729,934, forward strand.
CATAGAATTTTTTAACTTTTTTTTATTTTTCGCCCTCGCTACTTTTTCCAACGATTTTATGCAGTATTTTTCTTGTCCTCATAAATGCATTTATTTCGTGTCGTAAAAGCCAGATTTTTCACTCCTTCTTTCGCCCTTTAAGGCGGAAGTGAAATTCACGTGCTATACAAACGTAAATACCCCCGGGAAGCAACAACGTCACCGTTTCTAAGAGAAAATTTACGAGTTTTGCACCACTCATCTTCTTCTTTTCACCGCTCAAATTCATTCATTTTTTTTTCCTTATAAAGATCGTTCGAATCATCCCCTTGCCACTCCTCATTTGTTTTTCTCTCCTCAAAAAAACCAATGAAAAATCGTTATTATCGCCCCCGCAAACCCGTCTCGAAATGTTTTCTTTACAGGCGCTAAATTCAGCGACGAGAAAAATATGAACTTTCGTCAAAGTATCGTTTCCAGGCCATCCTTATTGAGCCCTAAACTCGAACGAGTTTTTCGTAATTACACGCAGCAACACAGAAGCTAACGTTCAACGCGCATTATTTTGAAAAATCCGAACCCCCGATTCAAAAGATTTTCTCCGCTACGTAAAAGCAACATCGAAACTGCTTTTTATCCTTTTGATTTTTCCCACAAGCATATCATAAATATTGGCCTGCTTCACACTAATTGCCTCTCTACCTCGAGAGCTAATACTTTTTTAAAATGGCCCTTTTCTCATTATATTTCTCCTCTCGTCGGATCAGCGACAGTGGCTTATATTGGCGCTCAGATTCGTGCGGGACGTTATATGAGAGGACGACGCGAATCTGCTGAAAGCGAGTACATACAAGAAGTAGAGACGATAAATATACACGGACAGCAGCGCAGCTATAGCGTCGGAGTAGACAAACGTACAGCTCTGAAGAGATATACGCAACAAGCAGCTCTTTCTTGGCGTCTTAATCAAAGTAGGCTGGCAGGAGGAAAAAGAGAAAGAGGATGAGCCTGAGGAGCGGGGGGAGAAGATTATGCGAGGGAATATGCCGCAGAGTGAACGCGAGAGGGTATTCACGGCCTAATTCGAGAAAACACACGGCCCCTTTGAAGCCTTTGATCGCGGTTATAGTAGCAACGTTGAGGACACGGCCTATATGTTCCGATGCCTTGGTCTTTTGCTCTTTTCGTCTTACTCTCTCTCTCTCTCTCTCCCCCTTGGAGAATCTCCTCCTTTCTTCGGAGCCTGCTAATGCCAATGCTCGAGGAAAAGGCTACATTCATAGCCGCGCAAACGTGTATGGGGCCGCATGCACACGTACGTAGGCAAATTCAGTGCAAAAGTCTGATGCTCATTGGAGCGCACTGCCGTAAGTCATTCACAGAGTAACGCCCGTTCACACAGCGAAATTCGCAGGCGGTACACTTAGTTTGCACACGAATGTTCAGCGCCGCACACCAGCAGGGGCGAGCACGAGCACGCGCGTTGGCACACATGTGCAACCGGATACTCGAGCTTTCCCGTAGCGCCCGCAGAGACTCGAGGCTTTTCTGATGTGCCTCACCGCGTCGCTTCTTCGTTCCTCGCACTCCTCTCTCTCTCTCTCTGCTTCGTTATTCCGCATGAAAAGGACGATGAAAAGGGTTAAGGAGAAAAGTCTGAAATACGGAGAGGCCCTGAAAAAATGTATAACATGTGAAAAGTCTGAGGCTTATTCTACGTATTCTCTAATGCCATATAACACGCGTACAGGAAAACCGAAAAAGGATCGCGATGAGAAGCAGTCGCGGCGTTGGAACTGAGATAATTTTTCAAACTGCTCCCACCCCTCCTCCTCGAGCATTTTCCTTCCGACATCTTTTTCAATCCTTTCCACTTGCCAAGAACATTTTTATTATTCCTTATTCATTATGGCTTTATTTATTTATTTGGCAAGAGGTTAAGTGCCTCGGGCAAGCTCTGCCTCGCGAGATTTTCAATCGAGGAAACACTCGCGCGCGCGAGAGGGAGGAATGCAATTTCTTTCCAATTAGGTGCACAGAGGCCCCGCGTACAAACCCCTCAAGGGATCGCAACGAGGCTCACGACCAAGAGTTTACTCAACTCGAGCCTTTTCCCCTGGCTTCTACACGCCATTATTCCCCGATTTTCTTGACTACTTCGAAATTGGAATTGACCGACGTGCGGGCTCGAGTCAAGTGTCAAATAAAATTCACCTTTTCTCAATATTTCTGCGACGAAAAAACGTTTTTTTTTTTTAAAAAAAAAAAGTAATGAAAATTCTTGAGTGTCCAATTTATTGGATTCTTCACGAACGAGTCAATTTTATTGGACCTTTACGATCTTTAACTTGTCGCTATTTAGTATTCGACCTAACGGTGCATCTCGCTTTCAAGACGAGCCCTGTATACAGTTGACGAAGCGAGCGAGAGATAAAAATAGCGAAGAAAAGAACATCATTGAATGCGAGAATGTCAGAGGAGAGAGGCAAACAAAGTTGCGCGGTGCATTCCTGGGCGCGTTCCGGCAGGTGCTACTCGCTCTCACGGATCGAAACATCGACGTCGTCGACCTGCTCTCTTCTATTTACGTGTATCCGACACATATAAATATCCGCATAGTTATTCGCGTTGGAGAACACTCGCGCTCGAAAGGACCTAAGTATCGAAACTCTGGATTTCCGTTCATGGAATTCCGGCCCTTTTGTCTTCGAGGATTTCATACTTGCGAATGTGCACAGATACACGCTGTATCTCATCCTTGCTCTTCGTACCTCGCTTGTTTTCCCTGACTCCATTAACCACCTGGTGCACGCTACCGATAATAATTTAATACTCCATCGATTAAATCATGGCTGTGCACGATGGTGGTAATAACGTTTGCTTATTACTTCCTACATTCTCTTTCGTTTTTTCTCGCGCGCGTGTGTTTGTTTCTTTTCTATATTTAACTCTCTCGTTCATTCGCTTATTACCAGAGTTTGTTTTTTATTCTTATATATTTATGTTTGTTTTAACGATTTAACTTGAGGAATTTTTATGGATCGAGGTTACAGCGACGGGAAAAAAAGAACGCTCGAGCAGGATGCATCTTCCAAATGCGTTTAGGGGCTATTAAAAAATTTATGCGGTTTTCAGCGTGTTTTTCGGGAGTTTAGGCTTCTTGGAAAGTGGCCAGTATTTTCATTATGAATTCTTCTCTTTTTTACAACCAAGTCGTCGTTTCTTTTTTGTTTTTTTATTATTTCTGTTGCGATGTACCGGCCTGAGCTCTTTGAGACAAGAGGCGTGCAATTACCTTCATATTTACCGGTCCGGAAGAGAAAGAGAGGGAAGGGAGAAAAGCGTGAATAGCCCTGCGGCAATCCCTGAGATCCATTAAGATTCCTCGCGAGCGCGGTGGAAGGTTCGATCGAGCCTCGAGATACTACCAACGTCTTCTTCTTTTCCTCCTGCTCCTTCTTCTTTTTCTTCTTCTTCTTCTTCTTCTTCTACTTCTTTGCCACAGAGAGCGTGACCCTCGTCAAAGTCCACGAGCGCATCTGCAATGTCTTGGCTCCAATGTTCCCTTCTGTTTCTTAATTCTACTGCCTGTGCTTAATCGCGTTTGGCACCGAGCACAAGCAGCCACCGCGCGTTTTATATATCCATCCCGATATTCACTCGTTCGTACAGAATTTATTTCACGAGAGTCCTGATTGATTCTTGGAAATCTTTGTCTCCATTTAAATCATGAGCTTTGTATTGTTCTTTTTACGAATCAAAAGAAATGAAATATTCATTGGCGATGATCGCCTGCTTCGGTCGTCGAATGAATACTCGTCGTTTCTTAGTTTATTTTTTATTTTTTATTTTTTTCATTCGGTATCGTATGACAAAAATAAACGAATCGCGCCGATTATTAGAGGCGTGAATTTCGATCGATATGCTGCGACGATAGACAGAAAAAAAAAGCTAATGAAAACTGGCAACTGCGTGCGCGGGCGAAGGTTTACGATATTTCAAACATTTCTACGAGGTTTCTCACTCTATTTTGTTGTCTTTCTGCGATCGCCTCCCGTATACGTGGCTATACATATTTATACGGTCTGAGCTGCTTTTCCAAGCGTCAAGTACCCGCATCCGAGCTTTTAAGTCTCGATGTAGCGGAGACTCCGTTGCGTGTCGATCCCTTTGCTCTTTTTTTTCTCCACAGTCTTTCCCATCGTTCCTCTCCCTCTCTTTCTCGCTCTTATTCTCTCCGCCTCCCTTCGTTTCATGGGAGGCTCCACAGGAGCATAACCGTAAGACCTTGTTCCGACAGGGAATCGAGTTTCCGGTCGAGTGAGCTCAGCAGCGAGCGGAGATCGCAGTCTCGCTCTCTTTCTTCTCTCCCCTTCTTTCTCTCCATAGCAGTTCATCCTCCTCTCGTTTTCCATCTTCAACAGCTCCCGTTCTATCTCGTTGTAGCAAAGCGTGCTCAATGTAGCCTGAATTTGCGGCCAGCGAGAAAGAGAACGAGAGAGAGAGAGAGAGGAGGAGAAAAAAGGGGCAAGTGGATGAGAAGAAATGGGAGAGAGAGAGAGAGATAAATGGAGAATAAAATGAGGAAAAAAATGATAAAACACATACACTGAGTTAATAATACCATCGGTGAAAGCAGCAGGAGTCGATGCTACGATGTGATTCCCGACAATCGAGCGAGAGGCTGGGGAAGAAAAAGAAGAGAGGATAGAAAAAGGACGGTAGGCAGGAAGGGAGGGGGGGGGGGGAGGGGGCATTGAGCCTGGACCGCATAACTGAGGGATGCCAATACTTTCGACCTTTTCCGAGACCTCCATCATCGGATCGCATCACCTTCTTTTCTTATTCGTTTCTTGCTTCTCTTCTTCTTTACCTTTCCTCGGTGTATCTTATGTATTATATACGTATAAATATGTATCGGAAGATTCGTGCTTCGAATCGAATAAAATTTGTATCAATCAGGAAGATTTATTTTTTGCTCGCTCCCCTCCGGAGGCAGGAGATTGAGTGACAGTTTCATTGAAAAATACACTGAATAATGCCGCGAGTATAAATGTGAAATGATGATTCTTTACTTTCGAAATCTCCTCACGATCGCGCAGCAGCATTTTTAATATCGAATTACTCGAGCGGGGTGTAAAAACACAGAATTTTGAGCGCGAAATTATTGCCCGCGATCCTCTAACGCTCTTCGGCACTTTAACTTTCAACTCGACGCTTCATTATCGCGAAAATGTCGTCGCAGGATCGAGACAATTTTGCAATTAGATTGAAAAGTTGGGCGACTCGATTTTAAGACGAAGCAAAAGTGGAAACTGCGGAATTTCAACGGGGGATTTTAGAGACATTGTTCCAGAGGGATTGTGTATGATCCTCGGGTCTTTCTCCTACTCACAATTCCCTTTTTTCCTTCGACATATTCGCACAGACGAGGTCGCGTGTAGCGAGAGGCTCGGAGGTTTTCAGCAGATGAGATTTCTCGCGCATCTCTATGTTGGCGAAAAGTTTTTACGTGAGAAAGAGCCCGGGCGATGGGGGAGGAGAGAAAATTAGTCACCAGAAGGAGCCACCGGAGCAAATTAATGAGATTCCTTTCTTCCTGTCAGAAAAATATTCCGGATGGCACGTAACTTCACTCCGAGAGCTCTGGCGTGTAGATTGTACGTAGAACCGAACGACAAGACCCAAAGTACCAGGGATTCCCTTACCCTATACACAGACTCTCTTTCCCACGAACGCACATACACACACACACACACACACACACTCGTATAAATGCACATAGAAATTGATGTAAAATGTTATAGGAAAGGAGAAATTCGTGAGAGAAAGCAAAATCCAGTATTCCTCATTCCTTCGGTTCATGCCCATTCTTCTCACTCTTCCTCTCCTTCCTTAAACTCGTGCCTCTCTTTCCCCTCGTACCTTCTTTACCACATATATGGAAACGTTCTCGTGAACGATTTTGCGAAAAACTACCCCCTTTGCCAACTTTTATACCGCTCCCTTTTAACTCCTCTGCCCCGCCCTTTTCTCTCCCAATCTCATCCCCTTCTGGAACGGAAAGTTTGACGGGTTCGCGCGGAGCTCGGACGTCGCCGGAGGACACTCTGGTGGATTACCCGACGATTCTAAACTCGTTTCGATGTGGAATTTATATGCTTCAAGCCTTATCCACCCTGAAAACCTCCCTGCTTTCCACTTTCCTCTCCCTGGCTTTCTCCCTTTCTCGCTTTTCCTCATTCTTCACTAGCAGCCGTCCGAAAAATAACGGATTACATTGAGCTTTCTTACACTCTTCTTTTTCACTTTTTCCATTTTCGTGTTTCCGCCCACTTCATCTTTTTCGATCGACAAATGGAACTGCTTCACACGTTGCACACACTGCGCGGCGATTTTTATCCCTCTTTTGGCTCGGGCATAAACGTCCGAAGGGCTCAAGGCTTTTCAAACATTTCGGAAAAACTCACCGAAGCTTTTCCGCTAATGCGCGCGAGCGCGTAAAAGGGCGAGCCGGAAACAAATACTTTTGGGATTCGGGATCACCATCGCGCCCGGCCCTCGTCCATGAAAAAACTGTTTTTCACCCGTTCGAAGTTTGACAGCTCGCTTCGATTTATGACTCCGTGTTATACCAATCCACATTTCGCGTGTTGTCAAATAGCCCTCGCGTCCTCAACGACAGGAGGAAAACGATCGTCATTCAAATTTCCCTTCATCCCTGCACACAGGAATTATTTCAATCGTTATCGCCCCATTTCCAATATCATTCTGTGACGTTTTTTTTTTTTTTTATTAAAACCACACCCCAAATTCCTTTCTCGGACTCGAGATGAAATGAGAAAGCAGAAAGTCTTATGTCAGGATAAGTAATTAAATTCTATCGATTTCCATCAGTCTAATTATTGATCGAAATTGGAGCTTCATTACTTCCGGAGTCTTGGAGGTTTCGACGGCAAGGTAGAGCGAACGGGGGGAGAGGAGGGATTTTAATAAAATTGCAAATATTACGAGAGATGGATCTCTCCCGAGGAATGGAGCGAATATATTTCTGGGCATTTTCTCGAAGACGTCGAGAGCGAGAGAGAGAGACTGCGACATCGATGGAATACGAATGTTTTTCTTCGATTTCTCACGACTGAACGTGATGAGCAAAAAAATGAAAAACCGGGAGTGAAGTGCGGGGTAAAAGTCTTTGGTGCAGCGGGAAATATTTTCTCTCAGAAAGGAAGAGAATCCAACGACGTTTGGAATGCCACTAAAAGATAGAACTTTGAGACGATGGCGTGTTAGGGGCAAAAGAACGTCCATTGAGATTCGAAAGACGCGTAGCAATCTCATTAATTTGTTGGCGAAAGATGAGCCCGAGAAATTAGAGAGAGAGAGAGAGAGAGAGTAGGAGGGCATAGTGCGGCAATGAGAAAATTGAACGAATGGAAAATAGGCATATCTATATACGTATATGTAGAAAAAAAATCGTCAAGAAACTCCCAAGCATCGAGCTAAGTTTCACGAGCTTCGTTCTCTCCCCCTGCTCTCTCTTTTTGTCTCTCTCTCGCTTTCCCACCGGTTGGACAAGTTTCTGCGAGGAATCTCTGTCACGAAGGGTTATACGGACTCGGATAATTCACATTTCCCCTCGAGAGCCGCAATCGAAGAAAGCAGCTGATTGAATTTAGGTATGACTAAGAAATATCGATATTCCGAAACGAAATAGCGCCGAAGGGAACCTCCAAAAAACAACGACGCTGAAGTTTCCAACGTTGGAGTTCAACGAAATGAACGAAAAAAACGTTTTTAATTCACCAATTTTTTATTTCACGAATCGTTGGTGCAGCTTGCAAAACTACGAATCGCAAATTTGGCAGGGAACAAAATAGGAGAATTACTGGAATTATTGGAGAGTTTTTTTCGATCATTTCGTTGGACTCGAACGTTGGAAACTTCAGCGTCATCAAAAAACATCGATGGACAAGTCGAAGAAAAATAATTCTCGTTTCATTATTCTCGGGAGTTTTTTCAATACTGCCCTGATATCGAGACCTTTATGTAGAAACTTAGTAGAGAAAAAAGCTTGCAACGAACATGCGAAAGCGGTATTGGCTGCGTCCATTTTTTAGTATCGGCATCCGAATAATTGCGGAAGTTTCGTAAACACGAGTGCACAAAAACGCGGTGCTCAACGATCCTGACGAATCTGGGGTTAATTTGGCCAAGCATACACACACAGCTTAGAGAAAGAAAGTTGAAAAAAAGGGAGGGATTTCCCGAAAAGCCTTGGCGTTAAATTAACGTTTGCCCAGGCTTGATTGGAACTCGGTGGTCGGACGAGTCAGGTGTACAGAGCGCGGTGAACGGAATGGCGTGGCAGAGCGTAAAGTGTCGATCGGGAATCGGACGTTAGCGGATTAATCGATCCGTTCGATTCACGCGGGGGAAAAACGAAGAAGCACACAGTCACGCACGCACACACAATGAAAGAAAATGCATGGGGTAAACGTTAATCAGAAGAGATCGAAAAGCCAATCGGATTGAACTTAAAAAAACAGAATGTTCGTTGTGCTCACTGAACTTTCTCGCAACAGACATCATTTCTCGAAAGAAACACGAGTCGTGCGATTTTACAGTTAAAAAGAAAACACTAAGCTTGGATTAGGTCGCTTGCTTAATAAAATGAAACGTTAATTTTAAACGACGTGGGAAAAAAATATGCTTATCGCTCATTCTATTTCATTCATATTTATACACCAAGTAAATTTGTGTGGATAAGAGGCTGTATATTTATGTTTAATATAATGCACACACGCAATATTTCAAGGACATTAGCGGCGTGTACTCGTTTCATAAATTGCTCAGTGTACCGGCGCGAGTATTTTCCCCTCTCCGCAGGAGGCTCTCTCTCTCTCTCTTTCTTTCTGGTTTTCTGGCGAACGAAGCGGTGATTAATAACGTCGTTGTATCTGAGAATCGTGTTTTACAACGTCGAAACATAGCGATATTAGCGTGTGAATTGCGTACAAAAGGAGACCGCGAGCGGGCGGCGTCGAGAGGCGAAAAATGGCAGCGATTTTGTTAACAATTGTCTAATTATTTATTCCTTTGTTTGTTTTATTATTGTTGAGTCTTAATTCGCTCCGTGATTTATATTTATTTGTAAGAACACGTGTTTTCTTCGTGGTTGGCATTGAGCTTCGAGTGTGTGGTGCATTCAATAAAAAGGGAACGAATGGAAAAGGAAAGAAAAAAAATATGATTTACGAGTGAAACTCGCGCGCGCGGAACACTTCAAAGACGAGTCTTCAGTGATACGAGATCCCGCGTGCGGCGTTCGTCGATGACACGTGAGAATCTCGCGTACGCTCGCCTCGTTAGCTTCACAAATACCGTTTGGTTAATCCCATCGACAATTTATTCTCTAATTAACGATCCCCCGTCCCCCGCTGCTCTCGTAAGCATTAACGCATTTACGCGTGTGCCCTTTTTGCTATCAAGCCTATCGAGAGAGAAATTTCATATTTTGTTATACATACAAATAACTATGCACCCGTTTAGGTAACAGCTTACTAATGAAATCGAGTTGTTACGCGCGAGGATACGAGAGCGTTCTGCTCTCTGTAATAATTGTTCGTTATTCGGTTATCGAGAAAATTACCGAATTGTTATCAGTTTCATTGAAGCATCATCGTCGTAGTTATTATCGAACAATCGACGTTCTGCTTTCCATGACTCGGAAACAATAACGAATTATATTTCATTACGTTCGTTGCCTCCTCAATATTTATCTCGACAAAAAAGAGAGCGTAAAATGCACTAAAAATATGAATTTTTCATTAATTTTCTTGAGATAATTCAATAAAGTGCACAATGCAGACGAAAAGCATTGTGTCATGTGCGATTGGGACTTACAAGCATCGAATTAATAAAACCGAAGCGCAGGGGAAAGCTTTTGAAAAAGTAATAAAGTGATTGCTCTCGTTTAAATAAATTTCAACTGCTCTGCCTCGCACCGCATCATTCATGCTATATTTATCGTTTAAGAATAGAATCACACATATACAAAGTTGAATTGAGCGAGGAGGAAGGGGCGCAGGAAAAAGGAGAAGTACAGCCGGAGAGTTTCATCTGGCAAAAGTCGTTATATAACATGCGCTGCTGGGCCTCGGGCACTATTTTATAATCCAACTTTAACAAGCTTCAGACTTTCTCTCTCTCTCTCTCTCTTTCTCTAGGTACGAAAGTCGAATTATGGGTTCGGGAAGGTTATATTCCATTTATATATCTATACGTGTATATATAAAACATTCTGTGTGTACGCTCTCGTATCAGAGCGGAGGAAAAGTTTTATACATCGAGGCCAAGTTACCTGGTCGCTCGTTAAGTACGACCTTAACGATTCTGGGCGTTTCGACGCTTTGCTCAATACCCAGAAGCTTGCATTACATTATCCGGAGCTGTTGTTCAACCCTTTCCTCTCTCTCTCTCTCTCTCTTTCCTTTCCTTCGGACTGCCTTGAAAAAATAGGCAGGAAATAAGGAAGTAAAATTTCGCTGATTTTAATAACCTCAAATATGCGTTTGCACGCTAAAGCGGAAGATTGGAATCTCTTATAAATTAGTTTCGGATCTTGGAGGCCTGGAAAATGAATATAGCACTCAATTTCCTGATCCGATATTTCATTCTCCCCTTAATACTATCCCCGATAGGAAATTCTGGTGCTTCATCGAGGAGGAGCGTTATATCACGAATATTTGTGCGAGATACGAGATCGCCGCCCAACTGGACGAAGAATTGCTTTGGACTTTTCGATTCTCCTTCTCTCCACTCGAGTTCCATACGATTCTCCCAGGGCCCCGAATGGATTATATTGCCCCGGCACACAGCGCGCGCCAAGAGATACGAGAATCATTCGCCCAAGACTGGAGCGAAGCGAGAGAGAGTAGAAAATTCGATCGGAATTCTGGAATTGAGAAACCGATCGACCAATGGCGGTCGCATTCCACGTGGACAACGCGTTTTCCAACCCCTTTCAACAATTGTCCAGTACGCTTCTTCCTCTCCCCTCCGCTCTCCTCTCCTCTCCCTGCCTCGACATGGGACAACTTTGATCGCGTCTCACAAGCATTTGCGGCTTTCTGATAGTCTCCCTCGATGATCGATTAAACTGGACGTGCCACATCCTCCGAACTCGCACGTTATTGGAAACGCTCACCATTCTAGTTTCCATCACCGGCATACTGAATTCCTTCATCAGTCTATTACGAAACGATCGACTATTTATTGAAATCCTCCGCAACTTACAACTATTTCACCTCGTAATGTAACCCTCGATTCCATTTTTTCGATGCTGCCAAATTCTAATGAATATTTCCAAACATTGTTCATGCAGTTGCGGAAAACGATTTTTATTTTTCGATTATCCTCGTCGTATGGAAAACAAAGTTAATCCCATGAAATAGTTCAAATTCATTAAGCAACCAAATATGTTTTCCCAATCAATGCAGTTTCACTGTCTCAACGATCATTGACCTCAAATTCGTTATTAAACCGAGCATTTTCCACAGCGCTGAACTCTCATATAAAAATAAATAAAAAATAATAACGCGACCGAGTGTAAAAGTTTATGCGAGATTGTTAGATGGCACGAGGCAAAATAACGTCACGAAAAAAGCGGTCTCCGCATCTTTTCTCAAGTGAAAAAAAAACCCGAGGAAGAGAGAAGGATCGTATGGAAAACGCGGGGAAAGAAAGTTTGGTCCAGAAGCAACAGAATTGCTCGAAAGAGTCGCGGAGGGGTTCGGGACGCGAAATAAACGAGGAAGAGGTTTAGAAGGAGGTGAGAGGGTGGCAAGGAGGAAAGGGATACTTTCCGTACATTCGCTAACGAGGAAAAATGAAATAAAAAGTAATGAGAGTTCGTAATAAATTACAGTCTGGAAGAGAGGGATAAAGGGTGAGGTTTTGCGGGAGGTAAGAGTGGGGGGTGAGGAGAAGGAGGACGAGGAAGGTGGCTTTCGCGTTGGTCGCGTCTCGAAGAGTTTTCGTTAGGAAAAAGGGCCGGGGGGAAGGGGACGGTGGAGCAGTTGCTCCGTGTATGAAAACACACCGTAATTTCTCCATCGCGCGTTCGTGAAAAACGTGGCCTCGAGAGTTGGGCGAAAAATGTGTTAGGTTTTTCCGGGCTTATCCAGCACGGAGCGGCTTTTGCGACCGACAAAACCCCGACAGAGTTTTTTTTAATGGCGCCCAACCGCGAGCGCATTCCTGCAGCAAAACCTCGTCGTTCATTTATTCTCGTTCTCTTGATTTTAAAAATTTTTTATTATTATTATTAAACTCGTAAAAACATAAGCTGGACCGAGCTGACGTGCCGGCGACAAATTGCCAAATGTGGGACACCTCGTTAAGGAGACGAGAAACGCTGCTTTTTTTCTTTCCCCCCCGAGCAACAGGCCGCATTCTTGGCGGGAAAGATTTGATCTGAAATGTAGCCCAGTAGACATTTTTTTATGACGGACCGTGTGTCGCGGGTTTTACGAGCAGGCTTTTAACGACGCTCGATGATGAAAGTTTCTTGGGACATGCCCTCTCAATAACTCCTGTTACTATAAATAATATTATTATTTTTATATGCAATTTCTTTTTTCTTTTTTTTTTATGGAACCCAAGAGTTGCATCCGAGAATTGATTAATGCCGCATCTGTCCGTGCGAACCTGTAGAAACTGCGCGACACAAATGACGAGTAAAAGCAACGCGAAGAAAATGGAATCAACGCAAACGTATTTTCGCCGCTCGTTCTCTTCTCTTTCACTTTTTATCTCTTGCTCTCTTCCCTTTCCACGTGTAAACAGCAAGGTAGCTGATTCCACGCAGCCAGGACGCCTGATTGGTCATTCAGATCGCTCTCGACGTTGCTTTAAAACGAACTCATTCATCCCCCAACGCTTGCTCCGCTTGTTGCTCCACTCTGTGTACTAACCAGAGTCTCGAAAAGAGAGAAGAAAAAACAACGAGAAAGAAGGAGCGAATGGTATCACTCCGTGCACTCTCCTCCCGACACATTCTACAGCTGCTGAGCCCAGCGATTTCGCCCGTCACTAGCACGGCTACTCTTCGCAAATGCACCCCTCCCAGCAACGCCACGAGGCCTTCGTCCCTTGAGCTCAGAAGCCTTCTCAAATCCGTTCGATTTCACTACAAATTACCAATGTGGGGGGAGCAGGCAACTGCTTCGAGACTAAAACGAAGTCAATTGATCCTCAGCTTTCTTCTTGGGGGGTTGAAAAGGCTTCGAGCAATTTAAATCTCAAAATAGGCTGCGATGGATCAATGATTGACGAGGTTATACATTTGGGAGGGACGAAAACTATATAGAATTGTTTTCGAATGACAAAAGACGAAGTTGAACGATCGTAAGTTAGAAATTAGGCGTGCAACGTCGCAAAGCACGCCACACTCAGACAATGCAAATTAACGCAGTGATAAAAAGACCGGAAATTAGGGGGAGAGATATCGAAATGTTGGGGAAAAACAGAAGAAAGGACAGGGGATCGGAAAAAATGGTTGAGCGTCGTTTTTCATGGACGCGCGATAACAGGCTTCAACGTAGATTGCAAAGGTGTTTGTGGTGGTTGAAAAGCGTGACGAGTACTAAGAGGAATAAAACGATGGAAGGGGGCATTGGGTTTTCTTTGTCGTCGTTTCTTCGCGGACCGGAGACCGGGCTTCGGCGACACCGCCAGAGAGTTTTCAAAGGCGAGGCGAGAAGAAAGGCAAATGGAAAAATAAGAATAAAGATAGGAGACCGACCCAGAGAATAAACGAATAAATCGTCGTTTCTTTATGCAAACTTGCATTTAATTCGGGCGAAATAGAAAGGCATTAATTTCGGATGCAAATATTCGGTTGGTTGCAGCATCAGTGAGACGCGCACGAACTCAGTTTGGCTTCGGCTCCCGGTGAGAGAGAGAGAGAGTCTTCGGAAAACCGAGGAAACACCCAAGACGATTCTCTCCATCATCCATTCCTCATTCCTCTATCGAAAAAGACACTTTGATTGGTGAGCTCCGAAGAATACGCGAGAGAAATAAACGAAGAAAAGAGGACGCGAAGTAAACTCTGAGCTAAAATCGATCCAATCGAGAACCAGCGAATTTATTCAACTGCCTCAGTTAGAAAATTTTTCATTCATTTCGCCCAATTTGTTGAATACAATTCTGCCACTGCGTTGAGCTTATTTTCTTTCTCGAGCCAGTTAGGAACGCTACCGAAGAAAGTATGTAAAAATATTGAAATTTCAAAGTTGGACATTTTTGGAAGCATTTTTTACATTCGCCAAGCTTTTTTGGCAAGTTTTTTCATCGAATTGAACGTTAGAAAATCGATATTCGACGACAAATATTAGCCTCGGACTGACAAGATTTTATCTCCGCGTGCAAATCAATCCAGTTTAAATAAATGCTCTACACGCGAGGCTGGGTATTCCGCTGAGAGAGAAGGGGTTGCGAGACGAAAGTTGGAATAACTGGGTGTTGGATGAAAGAGAGAGGGAAATAAGCGAGATGCGAAATTAGAGAGGCCTAAGAGCTTTGGAGAGAAGACTTCGAGTCGAATCTGGTAGTCCGTCGTCGGGGCGTCTTTCACGGCTATAATCAAGATGTTTGTTGGGATGTCTCGGAGTTAGTGAGAAGGGGAAGGAAGTGGATTGAGTCAGAGAGTACAAGGAGTTGAAATAAACGCGCAAAGGCACTAGAGGTAGTCAAGGAAATTGGGGGAGGGAAAGAGAGTGAGAGGGGGGGTTAGTCGTGAGACGCAGAAGTTTTGTGACGCAGAGGAGGGTGAGCGACGAGAGTGAGATTGAGGAAATTTTCCTCGGAACAAGACTCGGAAAGGTGGGAACGAAGAAGGAAGGAAGCCGAGCGAAAGGGAGAGAGAGAGAGAGAGAAAGCGCTACAGCCGAGACGCTAAGGGATCCACGGTGGGGTAGCGGAAATTCGAAGTAAATTGAAGTTGAAACGAGGAAGGATACACGAAAGTGAGCTAAGAAAACGGAACAGGAAAGAGAGGAGAGAGCTTTGAGCAAAATATATAATACGAATGTGGTAAAATATTTTGGTAAATCCCGAGGCCACGTGATTTCCCCTTTTCGTACTTCGTTAATTCGAACAGTGCAAATGTCAGGCTTTATTGAATGCACTGTGGGCTTGCATCAGTTGGTTATTGAGTTATATGATTATGGCCCGCTGCGGGTGCCGAGGCTCGGAGCCAGTCCGGGCTTATTGAGCCTGCGGAGTTATAATAGTTGGTGCATGCTTTCTCCTGTCAACTTACTTCAACCGCACTTTCGTGTTGATAAAAGCTTTTCCCCATTCCTCTTATTCTTTACCTCTTTCTCTCTCTCCCTTCTCATTCTTGGTTTCCACTTTTGCCGCGCCGCACTGTCCCAAGCTCATTTGGCTTCTCTCGCGAAAGCCGCAATAAAGACGAGAAACGAATTACCTAACAGGTAAAGTCTCTGCGCCGACGAGCCTCGATGAAGTATGCATGTACAAATAGAGTCTGAAAAGAGAGTAAGTATGCGGCTTCGAGGTTGGCTAACCCGTTGGAAAACGGGAGTATAAAAGGGTTCGGGGGGGGGGGGGGGGGTGAAGGAATTCTTGGGAAACACGCAAGCACGACGGCTTCGAGCAAACCTGGCCGCGTATACGGCTATGAAGCCTCGTGTCGACAACCTGTAGATATTTGCTAATGCGTCGACGATACGGCGACCCCGAGACTGTGAGCTTTTCATATCTCTTTACCTATATATAAAGTGACTTGTATACAGGGTCGAGAGTGAAGATCACACGGAAAAAAAGGCGAGTCGAGAGTGAACGTTAAAATTTGATAGCTCGATTCCCTCCGCGGGGTTTCATTAATCGTTTCTCCAAAGGCGGCGTGTATACTTAACTGATATTTCTTTGGCAGTCGTGTCAGGCTATACGCATAATATTTAATTAGTAAGTCAATCGTATATCGAAGTTGAAAA
The DNA here is from genome assembly GCF_019457755.1 of Venturia canescens. Lineage (NCBI taxonomy): Eukaryota > Metazoa > Arthropoda > Insecta > Hymenoptera > Ichneumonidae > Venturia > Venturia canescens. The sequence goes on from NC_057430.1 coordinate 11,745,938, forward strand.
GCTCTCGAAGTTAATTATCTTTTTTTCTCCATTTTCTGTTGCAGGTGAGATATCCAATTTCTACATAATCACTCTGAAGGTCTGGTAACGTATAAATTCGAAGTAAAGCCTTCCACTAGAGCATCATAATCCTAAAGCGTTCCCCTCATTTGCCAATGTTCCAATAAACCGGCGTGTATCACGGAGTCCCGAAGCTTTATAAACCGGATTTACAATATAATCCACCCTCCTCGTGTTATATTTGATCGTAAGAAAAATGTCTTTCCTCCCTCGCGTCGATTGGTATCGCAAACTGTAGAGGATTATTAAAAGGTTTGGGCTGGTGTACAAGTTTCGCGGTTGAGCTCTACGGCGAAACTGCTGCGAAATGTGGAAGAAGCTCACCGACGAAGACAAATGCATATCAAGATGAGGGCTGGCTTTACGAGCAACTCGTCGTGCACAGCGCGACGAAAGGAAGCTTCGAGAGTGCGGAAAATCACTGGGACAGAGAAAGAGAGAAGGCGGTAGAGGGGGGGCATCAAGAATGGTGGCAATCCCGGTCGCGTACGAGGATGGTAGCATTTTGTGTTCCGGAAGAGAGTTTACGAGTTCGCCAGCTGTAGGAGAGTTAACTCTTTACGGTCGTACAACGACAACGAGGCCTTAGATCAGGACGAGCTTCACAGGCGTATATATATGACATCAGAAATATGGCAAATCTGCTCGGGTGATGCCAGCGCAGAAGACGCTCGAACGCTAAGAATCACGAGAGAGAGAGAGAGAGAGATCGAGGGTGCAAGCCGAACTTGCCGGGGGATGCTTTCGCCCCGGGGGTTGTACCGAAGATTTACTACCGACTTCTGGGACCTGGATTAATTTCACTGGGTCCTGAGGGAGCTCGCTACTTCACGATCAACCCAAAAGAAACAATCTCGCTTCGATCACGAGAGCTCGTGGGTCTTTTTAACCCTTGAGAGACTCCGGCCCCTTCCGTGCGAGAATGAGTGACGGGAGATGCGATCTTATACCGGAAACTGGCTCACGGACATCTTTTCCGGGAGAGGAACTTTACGTCGAAACGAAAAAAACGTCAAATAATAATGTAGCTTCGGGATTGCTGCGAGGATTGTTGGGGACCACACGAGAAAATGTACCTTCCGAGATGAGCCTCGCAAAGCGAAATTGTTCTCTTACAAAATAGTCAGAGCCGAGGATATATTTCTCGGTGCGATCACCACCAAGATTTTCCACTTACTTCTTAGTAGATTCTCGAGAGAAAGAATTGATATTGAAATGCATCTCGGTACTCAACAATTGAGCGCGAAATCTGTGGGATCGTTGGAAACGAGCACGGGATCACATTATCATTTGCCATCAGCGTTAAAAAAAAAAAACAGAGAAGAGGGTAAAGGAAAAAGGAGTTTCCACAGCGTGGCACTTGTTCTCGCGGATACTTTCTTTCGCTCCTCGTTTGCTTCGGCCAGATTGCGATTCCTCCTTCTCGCGCGCGTCTCATTCGGGGACGGTGCAACGAGGATAGAATCCGAGGCGGTGGGGGGGGGGGGGGGAAGACAGGGGACGAGGATATGGGCGTCGAACTGTCGTCGAGCCAATAGGGAGTCGTGGATTACATCGGAGGATAATAACGTTTTATGCCGATTTTAATGTGAGAGCTTGCCAGGCTCTTTCTTTGCTCGTGAACAGACTCCGCGAGTCCGGTGCATTCGCTCATACCGGTTTTTCCCTTCCATCACCAATTCCGTTTGCCCGAAAGCCTTGGGGACCATTTCCGTATATAGAAGTGTTCGCCAGGCTTTTCCAACAGTTGGTACAATCGTCGTCGAGGACGAGGACGACTTTGCATATCCAGCACGTCCCGGGCGTTGCTTCGAATTGAGTGAAACGAGAATGAGCTTGAGGAAGGGAGGGAAAGGGTGAGGAAAGAGGAGGAAAGGGGTGAAACGATTCACTGGAGAGAGAGAGAGAGAGAAAGAGACTGAAGCCTGGAAGCTTTTGGAATATCGATTTCGTCATTTCATGCGAAGGTACCAATGTAGCAACGTGTACTTTGGGGGTAGCTCGAGAAGAAAACTCACCCCTCTCCTCCCTCCCTCATTTCGATATCAAACCGTCGAGAATATCTCCGCAGATTGGCAGAGATTTCGAACTAAACGATAGACCGGAGAGATGGTATATATAAAGTGGAATATAGTGAATAAGATAGGAAATCACGAGGATAATATCTTTTGGGGATATCGGCTTTAAGGAGGCGAACGAGTCTGAAATCCACCTCGAAAATTGATCATGGTTAAGACCCGTTGAACCAACCGCTAATCTAACCTCCAAACGACCGACTCTCTTGCTCTCGCCTTCCTTCTCTTTCTATAATTCTTACCTCGGCAAGAGTGAAGACGAGTATAAGACGCCAGAGACCAACAGTTGGGTCGACATTTATCGCCAGGTGTTTAACATCGTTGGATAATTAAATTAAATAATTGGACGTTCGAGTCTCGTGGCGTATCGGGCAGCAGGCTTTCTCTCTCTCTCTCTCTCTCTCTCTCTCTCTCTCTCTCTCTCTCTCTCTCTCTCTCTCTCTCTCTCTCTCGATTCTTCGTCTTCCTTCGAGCTATCTTTAACTCCAAGTTTTCTCCTCTTCTCATTCGTCTCTTACTTAGCAAACCGTTTTTAACGTCCTACGCTCGCGTTTCCGAGCTTTACGATCTCTCTCGCTTCCCGGTTATCTCACAACCTTCCTCCGCGTTATCTTCATTCCGTCTTTTTAACATCATCCCCTATTTCCCACCCTTCCACCCGACGATTCTCAACTTTTTATACCAGGATTCAGCAACCTCGACGGATTTACTCTCGGATCTTTCATAATGGATTAGCTACAAAGATAGAAAAATTAGTGCACGATTTACGGCCTCGTATCCTTCCTTTTAACCCCTGATCGAAACACCTCCCAATTCTTAACGAAAATCATTACCGCGCCATCTCTCAATTACTCCCAAATGAAAAAAGTCATCACTTCCAACAATAAACAACTGCTTTCCTCCGCAAGCATTATTCGACGTCGCGCAAGAAAGCCTCGAGTCTTTCCTCACAGAACATCTTCATCCCCTACAATCCTCCAAGCCTCCAGAACATTGAAAAAGAGCCTAAAAGTTATCGAGATATTAAGGACGCTTGAGTGCCAGTTGAACGACGTAAAAACATAAAGCAGCCAAAGCTACATCTCGGTGCGTAAGGTACGTGTATGTCCTGAGGCATTATCCAAGTACGCCCGATCCAGTTTCAAGCTACATGTATTCACGTCGAAGGGAACACGAGCGTTTCCATGCCATGGTGCTGAGCAAACCGAAGCGTATGCCAAGTTTCGCGAGATTGCTCCGTGTAAGTACGCGTATACGTGTGTATCTCAGAGTACGATGCACTCTCTCGTATATAAAGGATCTTTCGAATATACACACGTAGACAGGGATATAGGTATATGTAAGAGAGCTGGGACTTGTGCTACATATTGTGTACGTAAGGTCGTAGTGCGAGGAACGTGTTGGACGTCGTAAGGGAGTTCCCGTTGGCGATGGTTGGTCTACATCGTCGACGTTGTCTTCTCCGACTCTGTCGTACAGTCGGTGGTGCTACTGTTCCGTGTGCGGGGTTGCACTTCTCCTAGAGAAGGAAGAACGCGACGGGTGCGAAGCGGAGAGGGATGAAAGGGCGCAGAAAGGGGTGTGCTGCAGTACATTCAGCCTGGAGACATCAAAGCGAGATTGGCCGTGTAAACCTTCCAGCAACAAAGTCAGTTTCCCCAACTCTGTCATCATTCTCCCTTCCTCTCTTTCTCTCTCGCACGCTCGCTCTCACTCTATCGCTTCTTTCTCTCATCTCGAGCTTCCTTACCCCGGCCAAACTCAGTGTAGAGCTACGCAACTACTGCTGCATCCGGTATTGGCCCATTCGACTCTGTACATATGAGCCATCCGTTTCCATAGTCGGATCTCTCGTAAGGGCGCGTCTTGCAACGAAGGATTTGAATTTTTTCGATGCTTCTGGAGGGGTGAGGTCGTGTGGCGAGAGTTCTTGGGGACTTGGGGAGTTCGTCAGTGACGAAGATTCTGATTGGAGGAAGGGATTAAATGATTTTTTATGAAATTTTAAATATTTTAAATTCAACTTGCAAGCTCTCGGGCAATCGATTTTTGCAGTTTGGTTTTAGCAGGTTTTGGAAAGCTCCTAATTTTCTCTACATATTCGAGAAGTTTTACTGTAGCGTGGCAGTCACTCGAGGGTAAGGCAAACACACGTGAAAGACTCGGTACTTGTCCTTTGTGTAGGAACCTCTCAATCCGCACCTGGCATGGCCTCCATTTTTTTCTTCGCGCCTCAGCCTCCATTTCGCCCGCAGTTCTTTGGCTTTTCTTCATTTTTTTTCTCGCAGAGTTGAACGAAGTCAAAGGAGAAAGAAAAAAGGCTGAAAAGCAGGGGCTCCAGAAGGCCTTTCGGGCCGCATATTTGTGCAACAATTTCTCTTCCATTTGACTTTTTTTATAGTTCGTTTTACCATTACAATAACGGGTCGAACAATTTCGCAGTTCGTTTGAAAAGGAAAAACAGCATTGGGGGCAAAAAATGTGCATTATAAAAACGTCAGAAAAGACTGCTTAGCCAGACGAGCGGGAGATTGAATTTTTGTCTACCGTAGTCCCAAGGGCGCCAGTAAGAAATACAAATATATGTATATGCTTGTAGATATTTGTACGGGAAAAGGGAAAGCGCGGAGGGATGTGGGAAAGGGTCGGGGGAGGGACTGAGAGTGAGCTTTGAGAGTACAGGAGGAAAAATAGGGAAAGACTGAACGCGAGCGAGTGAAAAAGGTGAACTACGACAGCAGCAGCAGCAGCAGCAACAACAACAACAAAAAAGGGATGATGTGAAAGTCTATATACGTATATTGGTGACTTTAACACTGTTTTTCCGGAGGTTCTTAACGTTTCGCGCAAGAACTCTTTTCCGCGAAATAGGATCCTTTTGGAAGTACCTTGCGGAAATAAAAGAAAAACGTGGAATAAGGAATGAGGTAGTAGAGCGAAGGAAAAAAAGGAGGTGTGAGGAAATAAGCGATAGAGAAAATAGGGGTAGTGGAAAAAGCCCTTGACAGTCAGACACACGTGAAATTTTCTATTTTGTTTTTCCGACTGCGTGCGCGCCTTCTGCCTCGTGGTATTCTTTAACCTTCCTTTTTCAATTTCACCTGCAATCGACTGGGCATTATTTTTCTGACAAACGATCGCGGAAGTACGATAATCGATTCTTTTTTCTTCTCTCGTTTTAATCGTTTCCTCCCCCGTCCTCGGCCCATTCTGTGCGGCGCAGAATTTATCGTAAATTTTCGCAACGTTCGAGCGGCTGAAAGGGTAAAAGAAGGAAAAGAAGTGAGCGAATAAGAAAATAATAAAAAAACATATATATATATAAAATGAGAAAAAAAGACGAAAAAACAGGAAAAATGTGTGCCAGTTATAAAGTGAGCCACTGGTTTCGCTCACGTTTCACCTTTTGTGACGCGTACAGAGTGGACCATGGAGGACAAAACGGAGAGGGTTGAATAATGCATACCACCGAGATCCACGGTCGAGGGGGAACAAGAGAAAAAAGTGACAGAGAGAGAAACAAAGAGGAAGAGAAAACGGTGGAGGGAGCAACTCAACTCTTTTTCTTTTTTTTTCTTCATTTCATCTCCTTTTTTCTTTTTCTCCTATTCTTCCAGTGTTAACGAGACGACCCTGGCCTGCCCAAGAAAGGGATGAAACGATGCACATACATACACAATTTAAAAGATACAGAAAATTTTGTGAAAGCTCAAGAGATAAAGAGAGAGAGAGAGAGAGAGAGAAAACAGGCCGAAACCTCCCCGGGACAATGGCGACGTTCACAGTTGAATTTATCGTTGAACTCTGCATGCGAGTTATTTTTTTTAGCCAGTCCACTAAATAAATTACAAGACAGAATGAGAGAAAGAGAGAGAGAGAGAGAGAGACAGAGGGTTAAAAATAACTGTAGTATGTAGGCCACTAATGGAGGCTAGTAGGCTGTGCATTTTTTCCTCCACACAAACTCAACAAATGTCCACTATATTTGTACCCAAATATATCGCTTCTTGTTCTGGCCTCTTCGAACGATCTCGCTATTCCTGCTTTTTCTTTCTCATTTTCCAAACACTGATTCAAACATTCGATATCTGCTGCCATCGCCCAATAACAATCCCCAAGAGAATTCAGATTTATTTACCATTCAAACACGAAAGTACTTTCATTTGAAAAATTTGGATCCTCAGACTTTAGCAACTGCTTGAAATTTCTCAAGGATTCGACTCCAACCTCAGGCTAATTTCATGCACAATTATTTCGTCACTCCAAATCGAAATACTGTTTAAATGTATTCCTTTCACAAACTCGAATCTTCTACAAATAACTGATTTCAAATGACAGTAAAGTAAAAGTGCATGCGAAATTAGATTGGCGAAATTTCAGCTCAGGTTATCGAACCTGAATTTAATAAAGAATGAAAATTTCAAAAATCGTAATATTTATACAGGAGCTTATAGAGATTCCATCATCACCATATTTCTATTCAATAATTCACATACTAAATAATTATAAATCCCTCATACAAACTATCTCACAGATAGAAAAAAATTTAAGGAATCCATAGCGACGATAAAAACAAAGGGTTACCCAATGCTTAAAAGAGGTGTCAACGATAGAAGTTGGAAAAATGGCAGGGGCAGAAGCTTTTCCTATATAACCCCGACTTATCAGAGGTTAGAAATCAGTCCGAATTTCGAGTGTCCTAGTTTGGGCCCCCAAAAAATACGCTCATGCGAAAAGAATACCCTAAGAGTATGGATCAGTCGACTAACCTCACTTGGAATTTTCGAAATCGAAATTCTTTGAGACAGTTTGATCGATTAAAAAAAGGTTCTGTCAGCCTACGCAGAACGATGGCAAAAATCGACTGACAAACCCTCTTTTTAATCGGTCAAACTGTGTCAAAGAATTTCGATTTCGAAATTTGCAACTATCTCTCTCGCACTCACGGTTGCGATATACCGACTGATCCATCCTCTTAAAGGAGCATCGCACTCTTTTCTAGCGTATTCGAAAATAAGAATAGACAACCGTAGGGTTCCTTACTTTGTAACATCGTGTTTTACATCACGATATGTATGCGCAATTTTGGCTCGATTCAATTCTCTTGTGAAGTACATGAACTCCATTCTGCTTCGCCATTTCCTATACAGAACGTATATACATATATTTATTCATGAAAGCATACGTATGTACGTTGCATCGATGTCTCCAAGTCAGAAGGTCTTGAGCCAACGATTAGTTACGCAAGTTGAGCCCCTATGGGTCGGAGGAATCGGATATGTGCACAGAGCGTCCAAGAGAGAGCGAGAGAGAGAGAGAGAGAGAGAAATTCCTACGGTGTACGTCGCTCGGGTCCAGGAGAAGCCGAGCGACTTTGGAATTATGGCCGTAGATTCGAACTACGCGAGGAGGAACCGTTTTCGCTCGAGTCGGAATCGGGATTTATGTGCTGGCCTGCCGGAGGAGGAGGAGGACGACGACGTCGACGACGTTCTGCACTCTCTCTCTCTTGCTCCCTTCCAGCCCTTGCAGTATTTCCGGACAAGGGGGGGGGGGGACGTCACCTATTGCGCGTTTCGTGGTAGTCACGGAACAGTAGGACAACCCTTACTGCAAAGTGCATCGAGAGAGAGAGAGAGAGAGAGAGAGAGAGAGAGAGAGAGTGAATGCGAGCAAGAAAGATACTTGTGCAGTTGCAGATGCACGGCGTATTCTCAGCTTTTCCTTCTTACCTCCATTTCAGTTTGTCCTACGACCTTTTCGAGTGTATTTTATGCACAAAGGGTGTCTCGGATTGCACTTTTTTATGAGCCCAATCAAACGATTGTTTTCGAAATTGAATGAAAGCATTCCCTCGTTCATTGAAACGAAAAGCGTCCAAATATTGATAGAAATAATGAAAGCTGTTGAAACTAATTTTTTTCAAATAAGAAGCTTTTTTGTTTTGGACACGAAACGCTGTTGGAAAAAGCTCTGAATCATATTTTCTTTGACATTTGTCCTCGAGCTGAGGTACTTAAATACCCAAGCGTTATGAGGACACCCGTTGCACTCGCGATGTTTCCCTTTAATACGAAATTTGCGCTCGAGTGCACGAGACTCGCATCCATCAGGTAGTTCGCTGGATAGATGGCGAAGAGGACTCTCAGCGTGAAGCGTCGAGCTAAATAAAAATTTTGAGCGATCGTAATACTTCCCCCAAACACGATGTTGCCTTTAAATACATTAGATAATAAAACGAAAAAGTATTGTCTCAGAAATATATCAAGCGTCCGATAGTTAAATAAAAACAATTAAAACGCCAGCTAAAACTCGAAGAGTTTTGGCTCTTTTTCACTCGAAATTACGAGCGAGTCGTCTTAGTCAATTATTTATGGTGGATTTTACGTTTCAAAGTCCTTCGTTATATGCAGCTAGTGTACGAGACGATAGGATGTCACGTTACGTGGACGTGCTTTAACGTACTATTCTCCGTACTCGTGCTCACAGTTAAACTTCTACACATATATACATATATATACATAATGGAGACTCTATGTACTTATCCTTTGCGTTTCCTCGCCCAACGTCTTTCACTCACTCTCAGGATCGGCCTAGCGTGTCACACAACTCCTACTTCCCGTCCTCAGATCATATGTGAACTTCCATATTCCAACAGCTCCATACTTATTATTTGATATTTATACATACCTTCGTACATACAACGACCTTTATACATATAACGCTGGTTGTGAGCTGTACGTATGTAATGTGCGATAGAAGCTGTACGGACGTTCTCGTACGTTGTTGGAAGGCTCATTCGGATTTTCTGTTTGTGTGCGTGTGTGTGTGTGTGCGATTCTGAATACACCTGTGACGTACACGTGTGCGCTGCAAGTGCGAATACACGAGCAATGTCGTAAGGACACATCTGCAATTATGGCCAGTGATAAATTGTGTCACATACGTCCTTTTTTAATAGCAACTGTTCCACACACATCTTCGGTCCATCCCCAAGCTCATGTGCCACTGAATAAATGTACACGTATGCTTATACGTACAGAACACGGACTCGTTCTATGCTACTCGCCCATGTGACATCCATAATGTCTATCTATTCACTCGAGCGAGCACTGCCTCTGACAGCGTATGAATTCCATCTTGAATGTGTATTGTCGCTACGAAATTAATATATACAAGCTCTCGCTCCCTCTTATTGCTGACGCTCTTTCTCTCTCTCGGTGCTGGTACCCTTCACATGAGAATTTCCGCGCTGCTTTCCATCCCAGAAGCTTCCAAATCAACCTGCCACCCGTTGTCGTTCGATTTCTCGACTTCTTCTCTATTTTTTCTTCTTTTTTCTCATGCTTTTTTTTTGCACGTCGTTCGTACTCCGAGAGTGCACGAGTTGAGGGGAAAATATCCGCTGGTTTTACACTTGCGCTGATTATCAGATATTAAGGGCCGAAAAATATTGAGGTTTTTCAGCACTCTCCCTACGTTTCTTAGGGTTCTCAGTTTCACTAACTTTTATTGAATTCATTCATTGGATTTTTTTGTTTATAGCATCGGATGATTTTTTTTTTTTTTTTTTTTTTTCGTCGTTACGATGCAGGTATGAATGTGAATTAAAAATTTCTTGGACGACCATTGTCATTTTATGCTCACTCATTCGGCTTCAATCGTTCGAACAAGTGTTTGTACGGCTTGAACAACGTTGAAGCGTTATGTCTCGTTTTTCTCGTTTCGGTGCAATCAGAGGTGAAATTCAATCGTTTGCCGAAAAAAAAATTCATATGTTCATTGGATATTGATAAAATTTCAAAAGCTTCTGGCGTTTTCAATATTATTAATTTGCGGCGAGTTTTACGTTCATACCGCTCCCTCGGCAATAGCGAAATTGACCGGAAAAAACAGGCTTTTTCATTTATCTGTTTTAACGGATTTTTCAATATAGGTTGTTGAAAAAAATTCTGTGTATCGAGTATTGGCGCCAATGCCTTCGAGCACTGTCGATTCTCCGGGAGCCACCGGTCATGATTTTTTATTTTCCAGAGTGTTCACGCATTCTGCTCGCGTGTCAATCGACTTTTCCCTCCTTCTCCATTCTCCTTTTGACCGAGAATCGTGTCAACTCGTCAGTCTCTTTCCCATGCGATGTATCGCCTTTTTTGCTCTTCGCTCTCTCTCTCTTTTTTTTTTCAATTTTGTTTTCACCATCCTCGCTAAAACCAACAGAGTGGGCGGCAATCCCATATAGTGTGTACAATGTGTACATAAATATATGAGCTGCCGCTAGTTTTTTTTATAAAAAATGAAAAAGCTCTTTTCACTTTTGGTAAAATGCTTTCCGCCGGCATGCAGCCAGTATGCATTGGTGAAAAAAAATCACGCGAACCTCGAACAGAAAAAAAAACAATGGAAGAGACGTGCAAGTTCTTTGAACTGACCTGGGATTCTATTTTTGTTTTTTTTTTCTCGAACCGAAGAGTCGATTTTTTTCGAATTATACAGAGAAGTTTGATCCAAAGATGGTCCATTTTACAATATTTCATTTGAACATTTCGATAAATGGTTTTATCGAACACACATTTTTCCAGTTTGAGTAAATTTCATGGGTACGAAAACAGTGGAACGAAACGACGATGTTTTCTCTTTCTGATGTAGTTGAGAATGCGTGCTTACGTCCTAACGAAGATGACGTTCGAAATTCCAAAGGCAAATGTACACGAACGATAACGATGAACAGCAATGAGCAAGAGAGAGAGAGAGCCCGTTCGTATTTCGCTGCTCATCTCTTATGTTTCCGAACGATCGTGAGCACGCGAGAACATGACATGAGATATATATAAAAAGAATGAGAGAGAAAGAAGAAACCAAGAGAACTCGAATTAGTCGTAAGTCACTCAGACCCGTGGGCTTGTTAGCATCGTTAACCCTGACCCCGGTACATGGCAGCATCGTCGTCCATAGAACGATTCGAGTCGACGTTTGAGTTCACGAGAGAGAGAGAGAGAGAGAGAGAGAGGAAGTCGAGTTTATGAAAATAATATTTTTCATTGAAATAAACAAGAAAATAGAAGCAAGAATAAACGAGGAAACGAGGAATGATAATCGACTGCATAGGCTCGCTGATTATTATCCTTTTTTATCAAGACCCGGAGGCCTCGACATTCAACGCATTCGCATTATTTTCCAGCATTTTAACGTGGCCACGCAGGGAAGCTGAACTTTGAAGAAACATCACAAATTTATTCGCAAATTATCATTCATTTAACCTCCCGTAGCAGCTGATGCTTGGATACTCAGAAGCACCGACTCTTCCAGGAGTTTTCTCAATCTCGAAAAAAGACGGTTAGCTATAATAATAATGGTAATAATATGAAGGAAAAGGAATAGAATGTGAAAGAGAGAATTGAGAGGAGCAGCAGCCCTTTCGGGTCATCTGCCGGCAGGAAATTTCTCGCTCGCACATAGAAATAATTTTCTTTTTCTTTCGCTCCTGTCCCCCCCTCCCCCCCCCCCCCCCTTCCCCTCGCCGCTCCACTCTAATTCCCCCTTCCAGGATTGGTTGGTCGAGAAGAAGAGCGAGATAAATTCGTGGCTTTACGGCACCCTTAAAGTTGCGGGGAATCTCTTTAACGGTCTGGCAGAATGCCACCGTCGTGTTACCCTCTCTGTCCGACCTGTACGTTCCTTAACCCCTTTCCCTCCCGAGCGTTTCCGCGCGACTCTCAAAGGGATGAACCGCGAGAGGCTTCGTGGGAGAGAAAGAGAGTATAAGAAAGGAGGAAGGAGATAAAAATAAAAAATAAAATAAAATAAGCCAAGAGAATGAAAGGAAGAAAAAACAAGGAAAATAAGATGGAAAGACCCCGCGGTTCGTATATGCGGTTATCATTCATTTTCTCTCGAGCGAGCTTACGTTGTACGATTTAGAAAGCCCCGAACGATCTCGAGAATTCGCGTGGGAAGGAGGACTGAGGAAACGTAAAAGAGGCTCGACTGTTAATGACAGTCGACTGGAATTACGGTAGAACTTAACGTTCGTTCTGAAGAAAATTTTCAACCTCCATTCACGTCGTTGTGTATAAAGGGGACACCGAGGCAAAATGGGATGCTCAACGAAATATCGTAATTTTCCGAAGTTTGAGAAGCTCCATTTCTTACTCTCAAACACTAATAAGAAACGTACTGAAATTTTTTCAATTTTCGAGAATAAAAATGCTTCGGGCACAATGGGCGACTCCTTAAAATGAAGCCGCATTTATTTACTTCAAAGATTAGAAGCCCCCAACGGGAGGGCTAGAATCACATTCGGACGAATGGTCGGATATAAAAGAAGATGAAGAAACGTATAAAAAAAAGTTGAAAGCTATGCATAAATTTCGTTTTTTCGTTATTTCTACCGCAAGATTGTCGAGATGATGAAAAATATTGAAAAATTTGGCTGGTCCATTGGAACAAGTTCACATACGTATGTACACACGTTGCACATAAGGATTCGAGTACACATATTTATACACGTCCACATGCGCACGTATAAAGTATATACGGAGAGGCAAAGGGAGATTATCTCTTCAGCCAAGTGGTTTACGTTCCCATTTTTTGCCTCCCTTTTCTGCTCTTACCTCCTCCTCAGAAGTGTACGCGAGTGAAAATGAAGAAAAGCGAAGGAAACGGCCAAGAGAAGAACGAATGGGAGATAAAATGGAGAAAGATAGCGAGCCGGAGTAGGGGGGAAGGTTTCAGGACCACCCGCGAGAAAGCTAACTCACAATTTTCCATTGCCCACTCCCGGTCTCGTTCTTCACCAAGTGCACGCTTCCTATCCGAGTGTGAGGAGCGCAGGGGACATCCATAGACAGTGGAAAAAAATAGAAGAAAGTAAGACAGAGAGAGACGAGAAGATCGGATAATCTCCTTTTTTCGTGTCTCTTAGCTTTGCTCTATTCTCTCGTTACTCTTGTGTCATTCTCTCCGTCCTACTCAACAGGGTTCTGTCACACTGTCCCGTACTGTAGAACGTTTTATTCGCCTCTCTTATCGCGCGCAACTCTTCGCATTGTTCTTCCTGCTCTTTGTTTATTTTCGTGTCTTTTGTATCGTTTTTTCCTCTTTCGCTTTTTTTCTCATATTATTTTCACCCCCTCCCGTGTTTTTTCTTGGTTTTTTTTCCCCCCTAAGAGAGAAGAATATATGCCGTAGCTTTTTCCTCGTACTTTTATTTCTCCGGGAGTTGGATCCTTTTTTTTGTCTCTTCGTTGTCGTTTTTGTCCGTATTCTTATACGGATATACGTCCTGCGGAGTGCTATTGCGACGAGGTCCTTTGGGGAAAGTGGCGACGGTGAATAACGCGATTTTGGAGGTCGAGGAGAGGTCTGAGTGGAGAGGATGAAGAAGAGACGACTATACACTGAGACCGAGAATATAAGGATACTTCTTTTATTCATATATATATATCTATACAAGGGACTGCCTTTTTTCGTAGGGCTATTGCAAGCTCTACTACTTGTACATTGTCGTATAGTGGCGAAGAAAACTCCAGGAGTGCTTTCTCTCGCCTCTACTCCCCGGAGGTGAATATCCCCTTCGTCCACAACCCTCTCTCTGCCTGCCTTCGCCTTGCGCGCACTCGAACAACGAGAATAACGATAAAGCAATTTATACTACAGCGGGAAAAGATTCTTTGAGCATATATATTTTTTTTTTTTTCGTAAGACTGCTCCGGATTTCTTACACCGATCCTACAACTTACAAAATCTTGTATATTTTCATTTATTTATTCATGAGAGTGAAAATGTACGATCACAGTCAAGCGCGCGTTTCCCGAAGAATTGTCGAGCTCGAATGTCCTCTTTTGACGCTTTCTTCCACAGAAATATGTCTGAAGAATTTGGGGTTCGGGCTCTCGAGTATTTGAGTGATTGCAGTTATATTTTCACTCGTCGGAATGAACTAATACGATTTTAAGTAGATCCGGATTTTTGTGATCACTGAATGTTTGAGTAATTTCCGTAGTTTTAATTTCCTACTTAAATTATAAGCTCATCTCTTCCATCGCGTGGCTCGGCGCGTCTGAAAGGTGGCTCGGAATTCAACGCATTCAATAAGGTCGGAGAAAACAAGATCCGGGAGAAAGAGAGAGAGAGAGAGAGAGAGAGAGAGAGAGAGAAATAGGTTTTTATGTGAAAAGCATGAAACGACTGTGTGAAAGAGCGGAAGCGAAATATGCAAGTGTCAGTAGTCAAGGACTCGACGTTTGCTGTACTTCGCCCTGTGTGCTTAACCCTTGAAACGTCTATTTCTCATTTTCTCTTTTTTTCGTCGTATCGTTCCGCTAAAATCGTAAAATCGCAGATCGTTTAACTGGGAAGACTCGTGGTTAACGGTCTCCTGCGTATTTAACTGGGAGGTTGAATGAAAAGTGCAGAAATACAAATTCGCTTCGGAATTATACCGAACTTCGTATTGAAACAAATTTTGTAATGCGAAGAGCCGTTTTCATTGGAATCGGTCTCGAAATAATCATGGAAAATAATAAAGAATTTGCCCATTAAAATTTGTTGCTTTTTTTCAATCGAAGCGAGTGAATATTTCGAAGGCGAAATATCTGACAGCGATTACGGGAATAGTTTGCTCTGAAATGCGAAATATTTAACGAAATACTTGGGTTTTCTGAAGGAAGCTTTTAACGTGAGAGCTTTCGAGGAATTTGTCGAAACGTGGAGGAATTGGGACGCCGATCGTGTCATATTTTTGGAAAACTTTGGCGTTGTTGTTGCGATGATTTATTAGAATTTGTTGAGAATGTTTTGCACGGATGCCTGGTGCTGCGATTTCGTCTTTACAGCCAACTCTCTCGCTCTCTTTCGGAAATAGTCTCCCAAAATTCCTGACTACACCGAGCCCATAATTCGCGATTAGAAATTCCGGTTTGTAAACCACACGCGTCCTCGACCCGGCTTGCATTTACCAGCGAAAGAGAGAAGGAGAAAGATGGGGCAAGAAGGTCACGAATTGGGGGGAACGAGTGGGAGAAAGAGCGCTAGTCCTTCTATGGGCAAACGATAAAATAGCTTCAAGTTATAATAATGCCGTTGGTCTCTCGGACCTTTGGCTAACGCTAGCCCGGCTATAGGGTCATGCTTTTGCTCCTTCCTTTCCTTCTCCCTGTATCCCTTTTTCCCATAGCCGCACTATATGGGATCGTGCACATACGAAAGCCTCTGTGCGCGCGCGTGTGTGTGTGCACCCGCAGGCGAAAACTTTAAACCGTGAATAATGGAAAAGGAGACGCCCACGACCCATCTCAGCCCCCTCTTTCTTCCTGCTCCCCATTACCATGGCCGAGGCCACATTATTTCTGACGAAAAACGGACTCGGAGAGATCGTAGACATTCGGTTAAACTATGAGGATATTATCCCCTATCTCTTGCTCTTCAACGATCTCATCATCTCTTTTTTCCTCCTTTCCGTGAACTCTTCGCCAATCTTTTATGCCCACCTCTTCGAGAATCTACTCCGAACCCCATGAAAAACATGCTCCGAAGAGCCTTCCCATTGCACAATTTGTAACGTTACCAGTACGACGTTTTTTTCATAAAATTTTGATCCACTGTCCAAGTTTCTTGCTGTTTGGAGCAGATTTCTAATGAGATTTTTTACTTGATTTTTCCGTCGATAGACATGCTACGAAATGGAGAGGTACCTGAAGGACGAACCGAAGCTGCAATCGTACAAAAAGTTGCCCACGGAACTGGACACTGCGCCTTGGAATCTCTTCCGGGCGCCACCGATATCCTGGACGGCAACGACCTGCACAACAACCACACAGTATGAACCTCAAATCAAAATGGAGGTTAGTGAAGATCCTTCGATGTTAAAGAAAGCCTGGGGGAAAAAGTGTTGCGCTTGGACGGTGCGAAAGTTTTACCGATCGAAAAATAACGATTCTCTTGTCAATCCCGCCAGGTCACATCGTCACCAGATGACAGAGACCCTCTGTGCCTGGACGACATGAAATTCAGTCCGGGTGAGCACAATCACAACGGACGGGATAGGGATTTACTGGATCGTCATCTCGATTCGTTATCAATGTCCTCGGCGAGTTCGGCGTGTTCTGCCCTGTCCTGGGACAGTTCGCCAACCCTGTCGTGCAGAGCTCTCATTTTGAAAAAAGAGCCGAGCGAGGACCTCGAAGAAGACGAGGAGCATGAGGTTAATATCCAAGAAAATTTATTTTAAAATGTACTTTGCCGTTCCCGAAGACGGGATGTTGGCATAAAAGCCCTTCGGAATCGGTGTTTTTACGTGACTATTTTCAAGGAGATCGAGGAAGAAGACGACAGCGGTTGCGAGGGCGAAGGCCAAATCCTAACTCCACCGTCCAGTCCTGAATCGGGACAGGGTCATTCCAACTCGAGTCATTCGTCGAGCGGGAGCTCGATGCTCGACGTTCACAATCTCAATCTTCACGGGACGGGGGGCAGAAGTGCAATCGTCAGGGTTACAGCGAGTAACGGCCAGGGTGTCGCCAGGTAAGAATCAACATCCGATTATGCCGCTTCGCGGTGTTCATATTTCGGGTTTTCCTGAAAGATTGTTCAAAGTTCAATTTTTTTATGGCGTTGAAAGTTTTTGAATGTTTAGTCAGAGTTAAAATGCGTTCGGATAATCGTCCAACTTGAGAGTTTCGGAATTTCGAATTATAACATTTTGCCAAGAAAATAATCTCGTTAATCTTGAAGTCCCAAACGAGCGTTTTCCTTTGGGTTAAAACTCGGATCTCTAGCGCACTCAATATTCACAAAAATTGATGTAAACGATAAACAATATAAAAATATCGCATGTTTTCCCAAAGGAATCTTTCAATTGAACAATTGTGCAGCCATTAAAAAAAGTCCTTCTCGTACCAGATTGGTAATTGATTACGAGGATGAATTGTTGGATTTTCAGGCTGATCTCAGTAACGACGAACGGCTTTCCGACGGTAACGGGCACGCAACACAGTCACGCGGGTACGCCGACAACGGTCGCGTCGACGATGGGGAGCAGGCATCACGCGAGAAGTCACGAGCACAGTCCGCAGGACACAAAACGTAGGATACACAAGTGTCAGTTTCCAGGTTGCAAAAAAGTCTACACGAAAAGTTCTCACCTGAAGGCCCATCAGAGAACGCACACGGGTGAGTGGAAGCATAAAAAAGCACAAAAAATCACTGAAATTTATATTCCAGAGTCGAAAATTCCGACGCCAGATTCGAGAGCGCGGATCAATGGAAAAATATCGTAAAGTCGAATGGATTTTTCGTGTGGGAGAAGCCGATAATTGTCTCCATTAGTAAACACGTGTTATACGCTGGAGTTAGGGTAGAATAGTCGTAGGAGCGCATAAAGGGCAAGATTCATGAGAGAACAATCGGGGAGTTTGGGGGTTTTGGTAGGTTTGCTTGGTGTATTCTGTCTCACCGATCGTAATTCGCAGATTAACAACCCCCCGAGACTCTGAACACAAGGAAAGGGCCGTGGGAGGGGGCGCAGGGTGGAGAGAGGGGAATAGGAAATGTCCGCGTTTGGCTACGACAAACGTACAAACACTCTCGTGCTCGGTGCCGCCGCCGCCTCGGAGCAGCGACGATTATGCGGATAATTGGGTCGTAGGGCGAGATGGTAAGAGAGCGAGAGAGGGAGATACAGAACACGAATCCCTAACGTCTGTTCGCGGCACCCTCTTCATTCCCCGTTTGCGTCTAGTCTCTCGATGCGCGCCACGGCGTCATTTCTCTCCTCGTAGCCCCCAGTGTTCTCTCGCATTATCTTTCGCCGCGCGACTGTCCGTCTGTCGAGTCTGATTCCGAGAGAGAGAGAGAGTCTGGTGGGTTAACAACGTGAAAGAGAGGCTGATCTCCCAAAGCTGGGGTTATATACAAGCGACACATACGGTTACGAATGAAGCCTTGAAACGCACAGGGAGGATTGGAAGACGGAGTTTGCCAAGGTAGTACGAGGTACGAGTCACTTCGTGAAAGTAGAGAGGCAGCAGCCCCAGAAACCCTCCAGAGTCTGGGGATCTGCTATAACTCGACGAGCAGGCAACGAGGACAAGTGTTCCTCAGGACTTGCTGGCAGTAACACCCTTATTGCCGGGAATAACAATGCATAATTAATCCCCGCGAAGTTGAAACGGGCTTGTCTCTCCCACGGGAAAATGGAAGATTCTGTACTGAACCGAGGCTCCTTCCGGTTGGGTGAGTTCGAAATTTATGAAAATCAGGCTCTATCCTGATTTTGGATGGCTCAATGAGACCAACAACCCCATGACGAAACTATGCCCTACTTTTTCACTTGGTTTACAAGCTTTACAGGCTGAGAGTCGATCGGACTGGACACCAAATGGCTTCGAAACTCAGAAACTTGTTAACCACTGTTGGAACAAAAGGGGCAGGAGACTTCTTTCTACTATTCTAAGCTACAGACCAGGCTTCCGCGACTGGACTGTCCTGTGGTCAATGCTACTGCTGCTGCTGCTGGTTGTAGCAAACGCCCTCGGAACTGTAATTAACGAAGCACCCTACATCTTTTCCCTGTTCAAAGTTCTTCTCGCCTTTGTGGCAATGGCTCTTTTTGTTGGGCTGCACTCTTCTCATCCTTCGCGTTCTTCCACCACCAGCCGAGCACATGTCCCTCAGGACGAACGACGGCCAACGCCGACGTGTAATAAAGGAAAACCCAAGTGGGTCCGTGCGGTTTGCTCTCAACTTGACTCGGGACACAATTTCCTTGCTTACACACAGAAGCTCGATCCTGGGTCCACTCTTTCGAGGGGGTTTACAGCCTGCTCCCAGAATGAAGAGTCCTTTTGAAGATTTTAATGACGATTTTTAGGTGTGCGCAGCAAGCGACTTGTCCAAATTTTATTCTCAGACCACGTCTAGCCTCATTTTGTCCCTTGTCTGCTTTCCTCTTTTCCTCTCTCTCTCTCTCTCTCTCTCTTTCTTTCTCTCTCCCCGACTGTTCCTCCATTCTCCGGTGTTTGCAAGGATACAGGCAAAGAACTCGTGGAACGAGCTGGGTTAGCCGTCCGTGACGTTGTACCTCAACCGTGGTATGTCCCTAGCTAGAAATGCTTCCAAGAGGCAGAAAGCCAAGCCCCGAGGAAGCGGAATTGCTTTCTCTATGTAAGCGAGATCCGCTAAGCGAGAGAGAGAGAGAGAGACTCGGAGAAAGAGACTACGACGACGACCACCGGATCGTTAAGCAGAACTGCTAACTACGAAGGATTATGCATACGGAGCTCGTCCCAGCGATTATTACTCTGTTATGAATTCCACACCAACGGCCCTACTTCTACACACAAATGTTCCTACTGTTTCATCCCTGTTTTACCTCCTCTTTCCTACTCCAACTGACCATACCTAACGGTCCCTTCTCTCCGAAGGTTGCTTATTATATCTCTTAGCTTGTACGTGACTGTGTATTAGCATTCGAGCATTAATTCGTCCAGAGACTTCACAAAACGAGGATTTCCATTATTTTTTTCCCTCCCCGTTACCAAAGCATTTTTTTCAAATTTAATGGTTTTCTCTATCTTTCGAAATATCGTATTTGCTCCCTCCCTCGATTCGTTTGAACCACAAGCACCGATCTGCGCACACTCGTCTTCGAACTCAACCTGTCAAGTAGTTTTATTTCAACGTCTCGAGAACTTCGAAAAATCCTCTTTCGTAAATAATCCTATTGAAGTTCGAAGTACAGTTTCGAGACCTCCTGCTGTTCGGGGGACGACCTCCAGCCGCGCTGTACGAATGTACGCATCAATATACAAGATAAAATATCGCGAACTTCGAATCTGAGTTTCTACAATCTTTTGTTAATACTTTGTAGACAAAAATAAAAAAAACTTTTAATCCTTTCGGTATTCGTGAACGAAGAAACCGTTTTTCGAGATTTATTTTAAGAAAGTAGTCGAGTTACTGGGTTGTAGTTCAAAATTTATATCACGGAAGGAGATTCGATATTCGTTTTATTGGAAATCATTGTAAATTAACAGACTCGAGAAACGATTGTGAAATTATTTAAGCGATGAGTGTTACTCCATCGATGAAAAATTCAACGTAATTGAACCAATCAAATTTGAAAATATTGCGATTTACGAAATCATGAAAAAACCGATGCTCTGCACTTTCGTCAGCTCTGAGTTTTTAACAGGCAGTTTAGCCCAAACATTTTCAACAAGCTTCAAAGTAAATTGCCAGAATTCCATTTTTCCTCGTTTCGCTCTCCCCATAACTAAATAAAATTGCAGGCTCACGGAGACAGACTGTTTTCGTGGTTGCAGTTAAGGGCTTTCGAAAAAATCCCGTCAAAAGATATCGGACTTGTACGTGGGGAAGAAGCGAGCTATGTCGCGGAATGAAATCTTTCACTAATCGGTTTCCGTTACGTTGCACGTTTGTCGTTAAGCAGATTACGTTATTAGAGGCACAGAAAAATCGTTTGGTCTCCTCGACGATCCGTTTGTCGAAAGAAGATTATTCAGGTGGTTTCCCATCGATTGAATTCTTCTCAAATCGATCGTGGAGCCTTAATCGAGATTGAAGGGTGAGTATGAAAAAATTGTAGCTTCAACGACGATGTTACAAAGAATATTTCAATAGACAATACAAAAATTTGATTCTCCCGGCGACTCCTTCGTTCCAGCAGTCCACGTGCGCCTATTATTTTCCAAGGACTCGAGAAAAGTTTTCAATTACCAAGTGCAAATTACGAATGCGGCCTGTGGATGAGTTTGTCGAGGTTGAGCATAAGTTCTGGAAGATAAGTCCAGAGAGCGAGTGAGAGAGAGAGAGAGAGAGAGTTGAAAAGAGGAAGAGATGAAGAGGAAAGTGAAGAGACGTTCCCGACGGGTTACGAACAATGGCTATTCCTTTGGGTGTCCTCTTGTGTGTACGCTCGAGGGGAAGGGGACGCGGTAGTCGTGCACCAGGACAGCACCAGAGGCTGAAGGAGAGGAATCGAGGAGGGATCGATCGTCGTTCCATCGCTTCGGCAAGTTGTGCCTCCGCTAGCTCGGTCTTCTCTTTCTGAAGAGAGCGCCGTTAAGAGAAGCTTGAAAGAGATGATGCGCTAGGAAGTAGACGAAAGAGAAAGAGAGAGAAAGGTGGACTTCTCTTATAGACATACACACACACACACACACACACAGAGTCCATGCATCGGGAGAGATTTCCAATTACAGGGACTTTCCGTTCTGGAATTCCATTCCCGGAGCCATTATTCTCGCTTACTGTGATGGCAGGGACTTTGATCCGTTTACTAGCGCATCGCGCCAACGTTCCTGGGAGTCTCTCACAGGCTTCTCCCTCTCGTTCCCACTCCCCTCTCTCTCTGGCTCTTCCCTTCCTCTCCGTCTATCCAGTACTTACTGGACTGGTACTTCTGGTACTGATGGCACTATTGCCACTGACGGGATAGCCCTACGATCCCCGATGTTGGAATATCACGTGGTTCCATTCGCTCTTGCGGTACGCCAGCATCGCGATCCTCCTTTTTTTTCTTCGCCTGCCTCCTTTTCCCTCGGACAGCCTCAAGGAGCCTTTCTCCAATGGTTCTATTAGCCAAGCGAGCTCTCTGTGACTAACTTTGCGATAATAACAGTCGCGAAATAATCCTCGAAAGGCGAAGATCTTTACTAACCGGAAGTTGGCAAGAATAAGAGAGAATAAAAGAGATCTCGGCGAGATAAAGAGAGAGAGGGGGGGGAGGGTAGCTCCTGGGAAGACTGGAAATATCATTGTTGGAAATTGAGGCAAAGTAGGGACGGACGGTAGTGGTCAGACGCGGTGGAGCGTTCCTGGACAGAGCATCCGAGCGATTGAACGCGTCTCGTATTACGGCCAAACTGCCCAACATTCAAGAACATGTTCTATGGCTACGATTATTATAATAATTATAATAAAGTAAGTATTATTACGACGAGGGTATGATTCTTGATACACGACAGGCGCCTGTGCGGTTGCTCCGCAAAGGAAGAACGAAGGAAAGAGGGAAAAAGGAAGAGGCAGGGGGAGAGAGCATGAAAGAGGTCTTCGGCTTTGAAGCGGAGAGTGAAAAGATAGAAGTCTGTGATACAAAGGTTCTCTGTGGTATTCTCGAGTTACTTCAGCCGGATTTTCGAAAAAGTAAGATGAAAAAATGCATTGAAGCCGGAGCGATCGAGTGTTACAATCTCATATCAATTACTTAAACTCTCCTCACGTTTTTGGTACTCTCCAGCGAAGTTTACTTACAATTTGAAAATTTATTCGAAGCTCAATTCGACGGTGTACTTCCTAACAGGTGAAAGACGAAAGTACCGATATCTCCAATAGCCTCCTTAATGAAGAAAGGGGATAAATTCAGTGGAAATCCTCGGGGAATGTAGAACATGCGGAGTGGCTAAACTCCGAGATCTCCTAAATGGTTTTCGAGGATTCCAAAGCGCCGTGTCCGAAAGCTTAATATCTCACGCGAGGCTATTCACTGAGATGTCGTATCAGGGTTTCTCTGCTCGCGTCTCTTTTGACTCCGATTCTCCCTCGTATATATACGATGGGAGTTGATTTTTGAGAAGAGCTTCTTCTGCTTCTGCTTCTGCCAAGCCATAAATTCAGGGTGTCTTTCCTCGCGACTCATGAACGCGTCTCGGCGTCAAGTATACTTTCTGTGAAAGTGACACCCTAAGCCATATACGTATTCGCGACGCGGAGATGGTAAACTTAATAAAATGCAAAGACGAGTGAAGAGTAAGAGGGAAGTCGTGAGCAGAAAAAAAAACAGGCGGAAACGGGGGAGCACAGAAATAAGAGAGAAAAATAGGAAAGGAAGGGAAAAAAGAGAAGTTAAGGAGGCAAGATTGCACGTGCGTTGCCACGACGGACTGACATATCGACGCAATACCAACCCTTCTCGCTTTTCCGACGCTTTCTTCGGCACGAACGTGCCGGATGTCGACGAATCGACGAAAAAGGATCCTCGCGCGATGTTCCAGGCTACAAAAAAGAAGCGTCGAAGCCTCTGGAAAAATCATATCCCCAGACCTTCGAGGAGCGTGGGACGAAGTGAAAACTCATATTTTTATTGCAAAAAGTACACGACATTCCGCGAAGAATACTGTCAAAAATGTTACGAGCTTCATTAAAAGTCGTCGCTAAAGTAAAATTTGATTAATATTCGTTACGATTGAATAATTCTTCAAAGTGATGTTGAAATAGCAACATTTTTTCGGCATAAAGTAACGGGATGGAAGAATACCAGTTTTTCTTGGAAAATCCGTTACTCGGTGTTGCAGCTTTTGTGCTAGAGGCAAAAAATATAAATAAGGGTGACAACAATCATTATTTAAATTTCGTCCAACATTTATTTCTACTTTGAAGAAAATTCTCAGAGATACAACGTGTGTAAAATGTAGACACATAGACAGAGGCTGCTCATACGGGGATGTTTATATATAATATATCGTGAAAGGGAGACGAAATAAATCTTCTCGCGCGCTCGTCTTGCCGCGATGTAATTCCACCCCGTCGCGCAGCAAGTACGGGACGTTAAGAAAGGGAGAAGAAGAGAACACGTTTTACTCCTAACTCCACAGCGTTGTTGTAAGTCGTTCTCATTTCTCTATTTTCAGCCGAAGGGTATAAAAGGAAGATGGAGGACTGTGGGACTCTCGTGTTTTTCCCTCGTTCCTGCCCTTCTCTCGTCTCGCTTGAAAAACCGTGTAGTATTAGCGAAAAGGGTGGAGACACGCACGCACGCGGGGGAGGAAAAAATAGAGAAAGAGTGAGATGGATAAAGGGATGAAAATTTGGTCGCTGCCACACGTGAGGAGGGCGTGCATACGTGGAAAAGTCGAGAGGAATTTTCTAGCCTGTTCAAAATAGGGGTGGAAGAAGCTTCTGGAGGGTGCGGACCGAAAAAAAAGACTTAACTTTTTTCTGTCCTTTTTTTACGTTTTTGGTCCTCCAGCCCGAGGATAGTACATGGCAAACGAGCCATACCGCGGTGATATAGAACCACGACGAACTGGAAGTGAATGAGGTGGAATTTGGTTATGCCGCTCCACGTCCCGCTTGGATTTGTCGACGTCGACCTCTGTACGTCTCCAGAACTTTCGTCCTCCTTCATCCAAGACCTCGAACCCACCCCTTCGCTCTCCATCTTGCTCTCTCCCTCGCTTCCTTCTCCGAAGATGCATCTTCTCCGTCCCCTTCCCTCTGCCACCCCTGACGCGTCCAAACGCCATTCCGTCACGAGGGAAAGAGTTTGCCCGTCAACCGTGAGAAAGAACGAAGACGAAAGCTCCGGGGGGAGGATCGTGTTCGTCTGTGCACGATACTCTCTTACGGCCCGTCCCTCCCTCTTTTTTCACCCTCTATTTTTACTACTACTTTACTACACACTTTTGCCTCGCTCCGACATCAATTTTCCTTCTTTCATTACTTTTCTCTCGTTTCACCACCTTCTCCGCATCGACACCAGACACCCCAGATACATTATTTTCAAACACCACCGGAGAAATACTTACGGTTTTCTCAAATTTAACCACCCTTCCGTTTCCACGGCCACGTTCCAATTTTTTCCCCCAAAAAATACGAAAATCGACTACCGAATTCTCTGAAAAACTGCTGAATTATCGTTATCAAAGAAAAAGCACAATATTAGATCGCTCATGCTATGATAATTTTGTGACCAAGAGAGACAAACATCGTTCACAGTCTTCTTCAATATTTCACCAGTTTTTTCCTCCCCGAAAAACGCAGCGAGCGGTAATGAAGAAAAATTGCGACGCGGTGATATAAAAAGAAGGAGAAAAAAAACGAAAATAATCCATGAATTGCTTCCCTTTCGGAAAGATCTTGAAGTCGATCGCTCACTCGTGTCATTGTCTCGGTCCTCACTCCTCTCGAGTCCCTCCTCTCTCTTTTATTCTCGGTCTTTCTCTTGCGGGTTGCGGTTATAAGAGGAGAAGAGAACAAGGAAAGCAGCACCCCTTCCGACGCAAGGCAGTCGACGAAGCGACGTCGAAGCGAACATACCCTTGCCACCCCATTTCGAACCCCCTCCTACACCCTTACTGTTGGCTTGTTAAGCGACTTGAGCGGTAACATCGCGCCACAGGTGGTGACCGCGCATTGTCTCTCTTCACTACACCCCCCTTCAACCCTCTCGCTCGTTTTCCTGTGGCTGCTTTTCCGCTCCGTCCTCTTTTCATCCTCCTTTGGCCTTCCTTCGTCTTTGCCGTTGGTGGCTCATCAACGTCAAGCGAAGCTCGTCTTTCCTGCGACATCCCTTACCGATTATTTATGGAGGGTTGTTGTTGTTGTTGTTGCTACTTCCTCCTCTCGTTTCCCTTCCTTTCTCCTCCTTCTTCCGCATCCACCGATTTCATTTCTCTTCGACTCTTCTTCTCGTTACTCTCTCCTCTCCCTCCTCCCTTTGCCTCGACCCACAACATTCGTTCCAACTTCCTAATTGCTCCGAAGATTCGTTATGTCGAGCACATCCTCGCGGAAATAACATCTACGTAAACGACTTTGGAATGATAAAAAAACAATTTACCCTCCCTCAACACTGTTTAGCGCGGCAATCACTCTTATTTCGTTTTATTTTTTAAACGAATCAACCATTTTTCAACTAGTTTCTAACGTTACACTATTTTTCCACTGTACTCGGTTTTTTATTTTTATTTAGTTTCTAAAGTATGGAAAAAAGGGTTAATTTGTATGAAAATATTTCGCCTGGACGACCTTTATTCATTTTCTGATTACTTTGATTACAGTTTTCTTCTAAATTTATCTTCGTTTTTTTTTTGGGAAATTCATTCGAAATACGTTTTCACGATTGATTTTGTGACGTATTCGAACGCGTTTTAAAAAAGAATGTCAATTTGAATGAAAGTAGTTTATTGGCTTAAGAGAATGTACGAAATTCATGAAGGCTGCATTGAAAGTGATTTCTTTTTGTTTCGACTCTGTTTCAGGCGAGAAACCATACAAATGCAGCTGGGAAGGTTGCGAATGGCGATTCGCACGTTCGGACGAATTGACGCGTCATTATCGCAAGCACACCGGAGCAAAACCGTTCAAATGCCGGCACTGCGATCGGTGCTTTTCGCGCAGCGATCATCTCGCTCTCCACATGAAGAGACACGTCTAATCGTAATTTCCAAAAAACACAACACACAGAAGATAAATACTTGAAATAAATCACCGAAATGAGTTGGATAGTTGAAAATCGATGGAAAAGCCGAGGAAAGAAGATGGACGGATTTGTTTGATTGAGCTGCTGGGAAAAATGCTCGACTCGTTAACAACCGAAATAAAAAGGAAAAAAATGCAAAACGTCACTCGTCTTTGTCGTCCTGACTAAAACTAGTTTTTCTCTAGTCGCTAACGCGACGAGAGTAGCATCGGATGATCGAGAATAAACCAAAAAATCTCACGCAGGACGAACGACGATAAAAAAAAATAGCTACGAGAGCCAAAACCAAACGCATCGATCTCAGAAGCGACAATTGCGAAGAGAAAACACACAAAAATAGGTTTCAGCTCGGCCGAGATTCTCACGAGCGTTTACACACATTCGAGAAAATTAAAACGAAAACCGAATAAACGAAAAACGTAAAATCACTGCCAATTAATTACGTTGAAATCTGCGTCTTCGTCTTGGGATGAGTCCAGTGCGAGAAGAAGCGAGTGGAAAGTATAGTAAAAAAAAAATAAAATTAAAAACGGTAGCGTACGTTTTCACGAGTGAATCTTAGGAAAGTAGAGAAAAAAAGATGAAAAAAACGTGAATAAGAGGAACGCAAATGATTGGGAATTAGAAAAATTTTGTTGAAAGTTTTGCGATTTGTTGGATTATACGAATTTACAACGTGCGATCGTGGGAGCAGAGTGCGTATTTGTTTGAAATAATCGTGACGAGAGTTTTCAAAATCGAGTTGAAAAGTTGTCCGATTCACTTTCGTTCTATTGCTCCATGGCGTACTTCGTAAATTTCCGTTAGTTGGGAAAAGAAGATAGAACAAAAAAACGCGATTTGATTATGAAAAAGATTTAGTAGGCAAATTTTTTGGAGTAACGTTGATTAGGGATAATTGTGTTGGTAAAGTCGATTCGAGAGTTTAAGGCTTTAGATATGAAAGTGTTGGTCAGAACGAAAGCAAGCGAGGTAGAGAAAACGAGAAAGAGACGAAATGGTAAAAGCTGACAATCCGAAAGGATTGTCTAAAAAATAAAAATTTGAAAGGGACGAAACGCTGCGGGGCCAGTAAACGTAAATAAAAAAATGAAAAAAAAAAAAAAAAAAAATTACAAAACAAGAAAACTGTGACGACCTAGCAACGCCGCATTGCCATCAAAATCGATCAAATTTGAAATACACAAAAACCCACACAAGCATTCACGCTAAAAAGTACGAGGCACAAAGAAACAGCTGACAACAACAAAACCGAAAAAAAAAAACATTCTCAACGTGGAAAAAACTGAAAAGCTATTGAGCGCATGAGAAGAATAATAAAACCCCGAAAAATCGCAGCGAAGGAAGCCTGCACGCGGATAAACACGGACAGAGAATCCTTAAAGCTTCTCTTCGTGGATTCGTGATCATCGAAAGAAAGGGAAAAGAAATAAAACACACATTCTGTTGAAATCCTGACGATAAAGGAAAAAAAGAATGATCCGATGGAAATCGTAGAATCTCCTGAGACTAAATTTCTAGCGGTGAATAAAATATTACGGAAAGAAAATGGAGCGAAGTGATATGGAATTTAAAGGGAAATAAAGAAGAAAAGAAAAACAGTAAACGAGGACGAGATAGTGGACTAAATTTTAAATGTTCAGTGGCCAAATAAATTAATTGATACACTTGTAGAGCGTAAAACGTCGTATTTAGGATCTAAAGGAGCGAGAATAATTGAGCGTGAATGAGAGAATGATAAAATAATTAATTGAGAATTTCAAATGATATATTACAGGAATAGAGAGTGCAGAGTGGGAGAGAATGAGTGATGAAACGTTACGGATCTGGCGTAATGACGTCAACGTCAGTCACTAATTATATATGAGGCGTTTCAAGCCAATCGGAGTCGTGCTTTTTCCTCCTCCGCAATCTCGTGGATTTGGTACCGGTACAGAATTCCAAATAATGCATTATTTCAAACTTCAATTAGTTTCGGTTATCATCACCGCCATGATTCATCAATTATCAATTAGTTGAATAAAATATTTGATTTATTTTCGATGAAAAAAATTGACCGAAATTCTATCTCGGAATTGCATGATTTTTTCAATCAGTTCCTCGGGTTCGTAGAATACTGTAGAAATAAATGATGGAATAATGGACCGACGAATCGATCTAGATGAATACTTCCAGCTGCTTTTATAAATAAGCTTCCATAAATTATTAACGTAACTCGATGAATTATTGATCGTTTCTCCGAAAGTAAATTATTTGAAGCCCACGCGATATTTCAAATTCGATCATTCGAAAAATAAAATGGCTTCGCTTTCGATCAACGAAAATATCAAACGTTTACTAATTTCGCGAAATATTAAATTCAGCTCGTTTGATAATCTTTCGAAAAAACGGTGCACGATTTCCGAGTCGAACGACGACGAGCGATCGAAATTTTTCGAGTATCTAATCGATCTAAACTCAAAATGCCCTGATTCAACAAGGTCATCAACTTTGCATTACGAACGATTAATCGAAAGCTGAGCAAGTGCACGATTTCGAATCACGATCACAAAAAAGACCCTAAAGAGCCTTTTTCCCTCAAAATAATGCATTATTTTACAAATTTTGTACCGAGAGATTCGTACAATACCAACAACAAAGCGAACAGTATTTTTCAACTAAAAAACGTGGACCAAATGTTCGAGTGCGCGAATGAGGCTCGGGGAACCGCGTTTCCGGTTTGGCTCGAAAATCTTTATATGTAAATATAAATATATATACATATTAATGAATTAAGTATATATATATACATATACATATACATTGAAAGAAATAAAAACGAAACTTAATATATGTGTGTGCGTGCGTGCGTGCGTGCGCGTGTGTGTGTGTGTGTGTGTGCGCGCGTGTTTGTGTGTGCGTGTGTGTGCGTGTGTGTGTCAGCGTGTTTGTGTGTGCGTGCAGGAGTCCGTATGAGCGAGTGAGAAGATTATGCTGTGCGCTATGAGTGCTTTTTCGCTGGAAGAAAATTCGTAGAAGAGAGCAAACGAACGTTCTGCGAAAGGAAAAAAAAACCAAGGGAGAAAATCTGCGTAACACGTAGGAAGAAATACGATGAATAAATAAACAAAAAAACGAACATTACCGCGGTGCGAATGAGTTATTGAGGATAAGAAAATGAAATTATTGATAAAAACGAGAGAGGCGCAACCACTGAGTTTGTATAACGTGCAATTTTTTCAAGCGTTTCATTATTTGTTACCACGTTTCACACGATATATACATATATCAATATATGTATATGAATTAATGTGCATATATAAATATATATATATACACACATATATATATATAAAAATAGTATTTACAATTCTTAGGATTAATAAATAAAATGAGGAATATAAGAAGGAGAAAGAACATAGCGAAAGAGAGGGAGATAGAGAGAAAGAGAGCGAGGGGAAGCCGAAGCTAGAGCGTGAGAGAAAAAGAAGGAAGAATGCATGAAGCAAATACGAAGCGATTGACGCGTAGCGGAAAGGTAAAAAAAAACGAGGTAATAAAAAAGTAAATAAAGAGGAGAAACAAAAAAAGAAGCGAAAAAATGAAAAGGAGAAAGATAACAAAAAAAACTGTAAAATCGTTCGAAGCCAACGAGAGCATAGACGGACGAGCAAAAAAAGGGAAAAAATACAAAAATATGATACAGGATGCGAGAGAGGGAGTATAATGCAAAGGAAAAAAAAAAGAAAAAGAAAAACGAAAAAAAAAAACCAAAAAACAAGCCCGATTCAATGAGCCAAGACATCTTTTTTGATAGCCATATTATATAATATTGCGAGATCGTGATTCAACGAGCGAGACGCTCATCTCCTCTCGGTGTCTCTTACCATTTTATTCCCGGCCCTCGCCCCCTAATTTTTTTCCAACTCACTCGATATAACATTTGAACTCTCCAAAATAATGTACACCTTGATGTATATGCATTTTTGAAAAGAAGACAAGAAGAAGAAGAAAAAGAGAAAAAAATTTCATATTCCTTCTCCCCCCCCCCCCCCCCCCGTGCCCCTCGATAAATTGACGTCCGACGACTAAAAGTTTCGATCGATGCTCGACACTCGCCGCCGCTTTGTAAGTGAATTTATGTCGTGTTTTTTCGCTGTGTTTTTTATTTCTCGTTTTTGTTTTTTTCAACCTCTTTATTTCTTTCATTTTTATTGTTTTTTTTTTTTTTTTTTTCGGAAAACTTTGTTTTTTTATTACGAAGCAAATGACAAAGAGGAACGTAGAGAAAGAGAAAGAAAGTGAGAGAAATAAATGTGTATATTTTATGGACCGGGGAGACTGCAAATTTCACGTGAATTATTTCGACGTCAGAACAGTCGCAGATCTCTCCAAACGAATCGACTGTTTGAAAGAGAATGAAGAGAATGAGAGAAAGTGAGAATAATAAGAGAGAAAGAAAATGCTCTGTAGTTGCATATATTTGTGCGTTTTATTTTTGTAGACGTTGGAGATAAACGAGAGAAGAAAATGCAGAAAAAAAACAAAAACATATGGAGAGATAGAGAAAAAAAAGGAAAAGGAAATGGACACGAAAGACCGATCGTCGTCGATCACTTCGTCGACCGGAGATGTGTTATAAATGTTCTCTCTTCGCATCGTTAATTTTAAAACGGAAAATTTTTATTCAATGCCATTCTTCATGATCTTCTTACTGGAATTGTTTTTTTTTTCTTTTTTTTTTTTACATACGCGCCTGTGTAACGTTTTATCGCAAATTAGTGTTAAAATTAATGATGAAAAAAAACATGAAAAAGAAAATGTTATCCTTATATTTATCAAAATAAATGTAAAATTTATCGCAAAAACAAAAAAAATACCAAACGAAAATACTATGCACGTTTTTTTTTCTCTGCGTGAGCTATTTTACGGTCCTCTCTCGCCCTCTCGTCCATCAGGATTTCGGACCATCACGGATCTTGTTTTTTTTTTTTTATCAATGTCTTTGGCGCCGATTTTCATTTTTAAAATTGAAGAAATAACGAATGTAACGAAATTTTGTGGGTCGTGGGTTTCAACGAATAGAAAAGAATCGTTTATTTGTTTCTGATTGGATTGTTATTGGAATTTGCTACTTTATCGTCGATTCAGCAAGGAAAATAAGACAAAAGAAATATTTGGAAAGAACTTAAAAAGGTTGAATGCGATGATGGGAAATTTTTGCATATTTTTTCATTCGTAGCGACAATGAAAAAAGGCTTTTGAAGTCGAGGTGAGTTTTGGTCCAGTGTCGTCGAGAAATTTTGGCGAGGGAGGAAAAGAGGGGAAAAAAGTCGTTGGGAAATTCGACGAGAATCTTCGAGGGCCCGATCTCTTCGAAAGGAAACCATCGGAAAAAGTGAGTCGTTTGGATTTGTCTTTCGCATTCGATTTTTCAATGGTACACTACTCTATTTGCAGGCTACTTTAGAAATAATTCGTCATAAAATCGAATTGCAAAGGCGAAGGAAAAATCCGGGAACACAAAAATTCGTACGAAAAATTTTTTTCAATCCGCTAAAACGTTCCTAAAGAATTAACTCACAGTTCGATGCTTTAAAAAATATCGACGATCATGGCTCTTTCATGGCTCGAGATTCATCTCGAAGGGTCAAAAATGTTGTTTCATTTTTTCCTCTCATTATTGGCCATAACTTTGTGAATATTTGAAATTTCTTTGAACTCGTTTACTTGAAATTATTTAAAATCTATCTTGTCACATGCCCTGAACTCTTCATCGCTGTTTTCTTCTCATTCCTCCATTTTCCTTTTCTCCACTTCCTCGAACTGGTCCGCCACCCTGAGAAGGAAGAAAAAAGAGTGGGAGAGAGGAGCGTTTTTCGTTTTCTCTCGTGATACTTTCGATCTGTGCTGGAGGGCTACCGCAAACCCGATTTTCCCAAGCTCTTTTTCTATATTTCTTGTCGTGTATCGCGCGTGTTGAACGAAATGGTTCGATAGAGAGAGAGAGAGAGAGAGAAGAATGAAGTAAAAGAAGATCGGAGGACGAAACTCGTCCTCGCGCGTAGTCGCGACAAAGGTGCCACCAGGAAATTGTCGCTCAGCACTTCCGGTCCTCTTGTCACGAGGTCTTCAGCACAAAAAGCCCTCTTATAAATAAGCATACATCGAGTGTCCTGAAAATCGCGTCGCACAATCGAGAGGATAAACGAGTCGTAAGATCTTCGCGAAAAAGAGAATTCTTCGCTTATTTTCTGTTCGAAATTATCTTATTATTCGTTTTCCCATCGAAGCTGAGACGCGTTTTGAGGACACCCTGCTGCGAGTTTGCAGGAGCTTTTTTGCAATGGTCGAGGGCACAAATATGTGGTGAAATAAAAAATGGTCGAGGACGGGAGAGCGTGAGAGAGAGAGAGAGAAAGGAAAAGTTCTAACTTGCTAGAAAATCATATATAGGAACCTTTTTGCGACGCTTTCTCCACCGAACACGAGTATCCGACACACGTTTTCTCCTGCATTTTGTAAGATTTTTTCTTCCCTCTTCTCTTCCTTTTCTATATCCGTGTGGATTTTTTTTCTTTCTCTATTCCATTTCCTTTTACAGTCCGCCATTTTCTTTCCGATCCTTCCAACTTCCTCGAACATACCAACCGAGACGAATTTTCACCGAGTCAAAAGGCTCCTTTTACACGACAATTCAGCCAGCTTCACACTTCGCAACTCCGGAGATCGTGAGAAAAATAAATAAATGAAAGATAAGGCTGGGCGGCGAGGGTTGGACAAACGGAAACGCGTCGAATCGCAAGCACTTGTTTTTTTTTTCTTTTTTTTTTCTTATTCACCCTCTTTCTTCATAAGATTTCAATTGAAAAGGACCGTTGCAGCGTCCGCCAAT
Organism: Venturia canescens; assembly: GCF_019457755.1. Taxonomy (NCBI): domain Eukaryota; kingdom Metazoa; phylum Arthropoda; class Insecta; order Hymenoptera; family Ichneumonidae; genus Venturia; species Venturia canescens. Next base: position 11,779,167 of record NC_057430.1, read on the forward strand.
TTTACGATTGATGTTTCATCATTTTCTCACCTTTCTTCTTCGATTACCAAAGTTGAGACGATTTTTTTGCCCCATCAACGTTAGAAAAGTCCAAAATTTCACCGCACCATCGAGCGACATATTTTTGTGCTTTTATCCCATTTTTTTTCTTTCACCAATCGCAGCAGCAAGTGTCGATCGCATCGTAGAACAAAAATGTCATTTTTTCCTCCGAATAACCTTGAGCGCATCATCGATTTAATGTGAATGAAACGAACGAATGATTGTGCGTGTAAAAAGTACATTAATAATATCGATATGACTGTATGAGTATTTATTATAATGAATTTAATAATATTAATAATCATCGTAATAATAATCATTATAACCATAATGATAACGGTAAAGAGATAGTAGTCACTATCGATATTGCGAATGATGTCGATGTCTAAGGTGGCAAATATTAATATTATTAAGCGTTAGTGAACACTTTAGATAGGCGGCCATCTTAGAGGTCAATAAAAATTAGAGATTTGTGAACGTGATTGAGGATGAGGAGAAACGGTGCGATAGTAAATTTCTCTACGAGCAGGAATTTTAGATAGTACGTCTATTAGATAGATAGGAACACGAGTGTCATGAGCGAGATGTGAGAATTTTGAATAAATTGCGAAGAGCAGCGTCGAGAAGAATCGCTTGCTTGAGTCTCGCGAAACGCCATTTTTCGGCTGGTTCAATGAGACAGCGAGATTTTCCCGCAGAAATATATTTAGTGGAATGTAAAATGATGACATTGATGTGAATGAGGAAGAAAAATCAAATGATTGTGTTTTTTTTTTAAATCATTTCGGATACAGGAAATGAAGAAAATTCGTGGCGCTTGATGCCCCTATTCGTTCGAAAGCTTTGAGCGTATGACGAGAACTTTGCCCGATTTTATGAAATATCAAGAATTTCAGTTCTCCACGAAACAATCCGCGCGGTGATTCGATAAAATTTTTTCAAACCTTTCCCATTTTTAATTCATTAACGTTTCGTTGAAAAGAAAAAAACAAACACGACAAAAATGATACAAAATTTCGAGGAAATAATTTAACCGTGATTTTTAGTGGTGCGAGGTGATTTTCTTGAATGGTAATTAATATTAATAAACAAAATCTTACGGTTTTTGAGAAAACAAATATTTATATATACTTGATACAGTCGAAGGTATACGAAAAAACCATCCAAACAGGATTATGCTCAAAGCGTGTCTTGTAAATGAAAAAAAAAAAAAAAATAAAAAAAAATAAAAAAAAACAAACAATATATGTCTGACCCAAAATGCCTCGTATCACTGAAACTCAGTCCGGCACGAAATAGATATACATAAATTATATTAAATATATATATTTATAGGCATTACGAAAACGAAATACTCGATCGAATCGACGTAATTCGAATCCTTCGATTTTGCCCAGCAGAGTTCCACTCGATAGAAAATTCGTGTACATAAAAAAAATACGAAAGGAATGTGAGAGAGATGAAGAAAAAAGAGGAGCGTCAAAGTAGACAAAAGAAGGAATAGAATAAAATGGCGAACGATTTCTCGATTAATTAAGGATGTTTAGCAAAACAGTCTCAATCAAAAATTCAACGAAGATGGAGAGCGTCTGGCTCATTTACGAAATCCAGTAAAACACAAATTTTCGTTGATTTTTTCGATGCAAAAAAAAATGTTTTGCCAACCAGCTCATTCTCGTATAGTTTTCACGAGAGGCTTTCACATGATTCTCAAAATTGTTTCTCCCACCAACGAACGTGTTCGACGATATTTTGAGCTACCGATTGTCACTTCTCGAGGGCAAAGTACTGAATTTCTTGCTGAAATCGATTTTTGGAAGCCAAGCATCCTCAATTAAATCCCCAAGACGATGGGAAATTCATGGGGACGAAAATTTGTCGAAAATGAAAATAAAACGAAAGAAAGAAACGGAGAAACGGAACGACTAATTCGAGAGAACTTAACCTGACATATAGAGAAAGTTTGTGCCCGTGAGAGTTGAAGGAAACGAGGGAAAAAGGTAATAATCCACGAGAGAACCAAAAGAAACAAAAAAAAAAACAAAACAAAAGTAAAAATAAATAAATAACGAGCAACAATGGAGATACCTATATTTTTAAAAAGTGACCTTTGGCATTTAAAGACTTGTATAAGAAACGTGCAACGAGTTAAGTACAGAAACCAAACAAAAAATAAAAAATGATAAAATCACAAATGAAAGAAAAATAAAGCAGAGAAAGCAAGCTGAGGAAAAGCATGGGCGCGGTGTATTAAAGTGGCGTCCGTCCTTCCCGCGTCTCTTTTGAACACAAATAGCATTCGCAGCAACACACGTGAAAGAAGATAAACACACAGAAAAATCTGCACAAAAGGCTCAAGATAAAAATAAAATAACGTAAATCACAGATATCTAATCATTTTCAAATCCAAATAGAATAGTCTTTTATTAAAGAAACCAAAACGAATGGGGAAAAAATGGAAAAAAAAAATACAAAAAAAAAACTAACGAATTTGCTAGACTTCAATATTTAAATAAAACGAACGAACAAAAAACAACCACGAATTTTACAAGTGAACATGTGGGACAGAGTACACGAGAATTTGTAATAACGGCACTCCACGAGCGAAGGACAAGAAAGCAAAAAAAAAAACTAAAATGAACAAAAGTCGCGTTTGAAAAGAAAAAGAAAAACGGAAAATTCTATTCCGTTGAGTGAGACGTGAACGTCGTAAACGTGAAAATAAGAAACTTTGCCAGGTCGACACACGATCGTCTTGAGGCCTAAAATCGAATCGAACGAAAGCGAAAATGTTGAAACGATCGAAAAAAAGAATAATCAAACCACGCGAACTACGAGGGAAGAAAGAAAGGAAAAGAATTTTCTATTCGCTCGTCGCTCGCAAAATGAGGAAAGAAACAAATCCAACATATATAAGAGAAGGAAAAGCGGATGTCGATACGTCAAAAGTCTCACAAATATAGTCGCTAAAATGTCATTCTATACGATCCACGGTAGGTTTAGAATTTTTAGGCATTTTATACGGGCAAATGAGAACGAAATTAAGAACGAATGTTTCGATAGGTAGTGAAAGCGAGCGAGATTGTGAGAAACAGGAAGAGCGAAAGTAAGAAAAATACTGAAGAGAGACAGAGAGAGTGAGTGGAAATAGACGTTTGAAAAAATGAAACGATTTTTCATTATTTACTATTGGATATAAAAAAAAGCACGTTAAATAACGATTCTTAAGTATTTCGAACGAATAAAAAATACAGGTGCGTGATCGATATTAACGACGAGAGAGATTATTAAAATTCCACGAGAAATTAGTAAAATAAAACATTCATATATATATATATATATATATTTAAGACGACGAAATCCTTAAGGTTTCGAATGCGGAAGAAAACATTTAAGATATTCAATAATAATTCAAAAATCTCGCAAATTCCTCGCCTATGAAGAAAAAACCGAGTAGTGAAGAAAGAAAAAGTAAAAAGAAAAGAGAAAAAGAGAAAAAAATAAACGACGCGCGAACGAAGATGAGAAAAAAACGAGTCTTTACCGAAAATTCTGTATACCTCGTTGGTGTATAACTATATTTGTATAATTGTGAATATTACCGTTTAATCGATAATGTGATTGTTACCCGTGATTTATTGCGCCTGGTTATCGTGATTAAACTAACCGATACAAAAAATAGTAATGAAAAGAAAAAAAAAACGAAAAGAAGAAAAAAAAATAATGAGAAGAAAAATAATGAATTTGAGTAAAGAAAAAAAATCACGAAAACTTAAACGTAATTAAACGTATTTTGTACAATAAAATTAGAAGAATCCATAGTTCGCACGACAGTGAAAAATGCGAGAGTGTGCTAGAAGGAAAAAAATGGAGCTCGAGATGTGAGTAGTATAAACAAATCGATTTTTATTTGCTTGGGAATAAAATTGCCAAGTTGATTGAAAGAAAAATAAATAAGAGTGAAAAGAGAAAACACAAAAAATCACCAATCCGTGAAAGTCTTTTTCTTCTCGTCCAAATTTTTACTGCGTTATTTCAACGACGTTATAACGAGGCCAAAGAAGAGCACAATTATTTAGTCCAAGAGCAGAGAGCGAGAGAGCAAAAGAAGAAGAAAAAACAAGAAAAGAAAAGAAAACAGAAAAATTCCTAATGCGAAAAAAATGACAAGAAATGAATTTTTTTGAACTATTCCTCGTCTTCCGGTCATCGAACACTTTTTCCAATGGCTCTCTTCTCTTTTCGTTTCCTCGTGAGTGAAAAATCCATAGCCGAAGCTCTTATTTTTATGTTGGTTCTCTTTGATGAAACGCTTCGACGAAAATTGCGGGGAAAAGAGAGAAGGAGAAAAATATTGACGTGTTCCCTTTGAAAGAGCCTGATATTCCATGATTGAGAGAAAGAGAGAAACAAACGAAATATTATATGCGATTGCAGAGGGCCTAAGGGAGAAAAATTATTCGAGCGGTCAGACAGTCGATGTGATCCAAATAGTATTAAAAAAGAAAGAAGAAAAAGAAAAATCGATAACAAACGTGTGTATGTAAAATATATTTCCATGATCGAGGTTGCAGTGCAAAAGAAGAAAAACGCAGTTCTACGGAAAGTGACGAAAGCGAAAGTGATTTATAAATCCCCTGATAAAATGGCTCGAGCTTTTGCCAAGCTTGCGAATTTTGTCTTCTTGTTGATTTCAATACGACGTGAGCAGAACAGAGAATCCGAAGAATGTTTCCCCCTCTCCGAACCTCGGTTATAGGACCCCAAGGTGTGAATAAGCGTATTAGAATAAAATTTATTATTTGGAATTTCTGCGCCAATCTCGCGAAGCTACGAGATTCGCTTTCGTTATTTTTTTCTTCTCTGCGCTCACATATAAATACACACACACATGCACGCATATGAATTGCTTTTTCCCAAAACTATCATCGCTTCTTCGAAGCTTTTTCGCTCATTAAAACAATCAAGTTAAACTTTTTTTCACGCTTTGTTCCTCGTGTCGATTTCAGTCTTTTTCATAATTAAAAAAAAAAGGAGCCTGAATTCAATTATTCTGTGCAAAGAAAGAGAGCAAACTCTAGTTTTACACGAGAAAGAAAAAGGGAAGAAAAGAGAGAGAGAGAGAGAAAGAGGGAGGGGAGAAAAAAAATTGTCTCGAGAGCGAGTAGAATGTGTAAGATTTGTCGAATAATTTTTTGTTCAACAGCGAAAATAGTAATGATAATGAAGAGAAAATCAAAAATAAAAATTTACGATTAATGGAATGAAAAATTGTCGACGCTATCGATTTTTCGTGCCCAGGGTGTATTTACTGTAAAAATTATTTCACATGAAATCGTTTTTTTAACGACATTATTATGCAATTTTATCACGATTTTTATTAATGTCATTATCATTGTTAGAAATTACGATTGTATTCTTTTGTATTGTAAAAAGAGATGCGTATGTGCGAAAGCGAGAGAGAGAGAGAGAGAGAGAGAGAGAGAATAAAGAACGAATCTAGAGTATATATTAATAGAATATAAAGGAATTCACTGTAACACGTACGTTTATTGAATTACTATTAATTGTGCAATGCAATATTCGTCGATTTAAATATCAGTCTGGGGTCGCAAAACGTTAAATCCACGTATGCGAGTATAAAAAAAAACGAAGGTTTCAATATAACCCGAGTATATCGCAATTTCATTTTTTCATTTCTCAATCCGACGTTTTCCTCACGCGTCCAAAAACCAAAAAATCCATAAATGAATTTCCAATCTCTTCAAACAGAGCAGTGATATTATCAAAGTTCATTTTGCAAATTTCGTTGCAATTCCATTGACGCAGCCCTTTCCATTTTCGATCTTTTTTTTTCTTCCCCCCTTCAATTTGATTTTTTATCCTTTTTTAATTGATTTTCGACCTCGTCAAAGCTACTCTTGTATTAATTAACACGTAGTCATGTATATGTATATAGAGCCTATATGTATATCTGTATTCGTCGCATTACTGTCGCGAGTGCTTTTTAAAAAGGCTAGACGTGCGAAATTTGGAAGAGCGTGTTAAAAAAAACGAGCGAGGAAAAAAAACAAGAGAGAAAGAGAGAGAATAAAATCACCATCCCAGCCTCCCTCGGCCGAGAGTCGAAGCTCCCAATAATAATTATTATTACCATTTCGATCGAATGCACCACGCGCGGGAGAAAATAAATAATACATTGAGCCACGAACTGACCCACCTTAATAACATTTTGCTAAATACCGTTATTTTTCAATGAAATTCCCTCGATAAAGGCAGTACAGTTGTACAAAATAATGCACAAATGTAATTATATGTACATGTATTTACCATTATTATTATTATTATTATTATTATTATTATTATTATTATTATTAATAATTTAAAGACAATATTATTATCGTGAATATTTATTCTGAAAATGATTTTACAATTCTTGATTGATTGTGTCACGCAAAATGTGTTATTACCAATGTGTCATTACTACGTCGTTCTACTTTCATATGGCTGAGGGGCTGAGTTTACGAGAGAGAGAGAGAGAGAGAGAGAGGGGGGGGGGGGGAGGGGAGTCGCAATGACGGAAAAATATTTAACGAACGCCGGATTAGTCGTATTCGAGGGGACAAAGATTTTCGTATAAGAATTTTCGATATTTTCGAGGTATGCGAGCGGATCGCTACAGAACATTTCGAGTGGCAAAATGAATATTTAAGATGAAAAAAAGAAAAAACGAAGAAAGAAACAAAAAAAAACAGAAAAAAACGTGGAAATAGGGAGAGAAAATATGTGAATTTTGAGAGGGTGGAAGGAAAGACTGGATGAAGGCTTGCGGCCGCTGTAACCTCATTCTTTCATGAATAGCTTGTATTTCTGCTCAGTGCAAAATAAACGTACGTTCCTGTTGATTAAAAAATTATATTTATGTCGGCTTTTATTCCCATCCATTGTCGTTGGTCTTTATTCTTCATAAATGCAATCATTTTTCGTAGGAAAAGGAAAGGAAGACTTGAAAAAATACTCGCGGTTATCGTAGAATTAGAAATATCCGATGCCGAATCGCCCCCACTGAGAGACACGCAGACTCGGAGACGCCAGAGTGGAACTCGAGCGACGCATTCTTCACCTACCTACGACTTTGTGGCTCTTCCCTCTTCTTTACAGTTTTGCCGGATTTACCGAAACAGTGAACTGCACTCGGCGAACACGGAAACGCACCCCCCCATACGTTCTCCGGGCGACACTCGAGCTCACAAAATAACCAACACGCTGCAACACTTTCTTCTCATATATACGTGCCTCCCTCAAAGTACGAGCTTTCCCTTTTTCCTGTATCCGAGGACGAACGACTTTTATCCTGCTACGATTCTCACGAATCCACCAAAAAGTATATTTAGTTAAATTCGTCATGAAAATATTATCTGGAACAAGATAATTAAGGCAGGGCCAATACCCAGACGGGTGACCGCGTAGCCATGCGTAGACTCTCGCACTTCAATCATCGAACCTCGTGCACGCGCAGTTGTGTGCACGCTAAAAACGATATTCGAGGGAAGAATGGAGACGAATTTCGATGTAATAAAATTTGAGATAAGGCCTGGTCTTCAAATTCACTGACATTTTTTATCGTGCCTTGTCTTCCGTGGGGAAAAAAAAAGCAATAACAAAAATTCGATTCCGTTGAAAATGAAATAGAAAAGAAGCAAATAAGTTAGTGAAATACAATAAAAATGTGTGGGATAAAACGGGTATGTGGAGTTAAAATAAACGCTTTTGAAATTTACTGGTTGCCGGAAACTCGGTGAGGGCTTTTTACGATGAAGGATTTAGACGAAAAGCTAGAGCAGGCAAGATTTGAGACGGATTTTCCTTCCAATTGGTCGAGCTCGCGCGTCCTTTAATTTTACCTTGTTGTAGCAATATTTTGACCACGGTGAGTGCTTCGCCAGGGGTCGTAAAATTATCAAGGATAAATTATCGAGTCACGGGGTGGAGACAGGACGAGAGAAAGGGTGGAAAAATAAGGGGCGAACGTTATGGTGGAGCAAGTGTGTTGGAAGTTGAAGAGGAAGAAATGTGTAAGAAATAAAAGAATGAAAGAAGGAGTTAGAAAGAGGAGCAGCAGCAGCAGAGTGGCTATCTCTCAAGGCGTTCGGCGAGCCGTGAAAAAAATATGGCTGCGAGACTGGCAAAGAGCTGAAACCATCCTAAACGGCTTCCTTCCTGCGGTGGTTTAAGCCACATCTCCCGAAAAGGGAAAGTGGTGTATCTTACGCGCAGGCTTCGTCGAGAGCTTTCGCTCACTCCGCTCCTTCTCCCACTTTTTTTCTTTGTTTTTTCCTCGAAGCTTAATCGTCCAGCCAGACGATTTTCTCAAAGTTTCCTTAACCAAAAGCAGGAGATAGGACGAAAGTACGAGGCTAACCGGTAACTCGAAGGAACGCGATGTTCAACAACCAGAATTACTACACAAAGATTTCCGAAATTTTTCATTCTTCATCATCCCTGACCAATCCACTTTTCAGACAGATCATATAGAAACGAAAATTCTTGGAGTAGAAATGAAAAAAAAAAAAAACATAATTTTCACAGGAATTTGCCACTCTTTTAACATTCGGCAACCATTTTTTTGCTAGTTTTTTTCAATACAGTCAATAAATTGGGCAATTCAATTGCATCATCGTGTTAAAAAACATCCTCATTTATTCGTCTGCAATAAAAGACTCAACACAGATGTTGACGACAGCAAATCGACTGCAAATTGGAGCACGGTTCATCGCAATGACGTAGCGAAAACAAAGAAAGATCGTAATTTGATAAATTTGTTTTTTCGCTGTTTTTACTGATGATATTTCCCGATACTGCTTTCTGGATATGTTTTTTTGTCTTCATCACTGGATCCAAGACCAATGCGATGATCTTATTAGTAGCGACGGTAAGAATAAAAAGGCACGTTTTCTTGAAAATTTTTGCGAGTTCATCGAATGTTTTTTGTTTTTTTTTTCTTTTATCGCAAATATCATAGAATTTTCGATAAAAGTTGAACTTTATTCTCAAATTGGTGCGACACTTTTTCTTTCGAGTCTCTTACTCCTCCTGGCGCAGTACCAAACTTCGAGAGTCCACGATATGATGGTCATGTACGTGAGAAGGTTTAGGCAGTGCAGAGTCACTGTATAGCTGCCGCTCAAGTCTCGAATCCAACCCACGATTGGTCCAAGTATCAAGTATATAAGTCCACTGATAAGTAAATGCAAACCACTCGCTGCCGGCAATCTCTCCAATGGCACGTGAGTCGGTATCACCAACGCCATGAAAATTGTTCGAAGGGCTTTCCCAGCTCCTATCAATACTGCCACTGCTATTAGAACACCGTAAGTTCTCACGTGAGCCAATACTGGAAAAACAATTGGAAAAATGATAGCGGAATTGGAGGGAAATTCATGAAAAAATTTTTAGTACACGAAATTTTTTCCATAAAATATGCGGAAAATGATTCATCAGTTATTTTTGGAAATGAAAAAAAAAAAAAATGGGAAAATTGAGAATAAAAAATGAAAACAAATAAAACGATTTTGATATTATTTCATTGATTTTTTGAACGAACCTCTCGATTGCCAATTTGTTTAATTAATTCTGAGGCTTCGAATTATTTGTGAACCGAATAATCAATTGTATCATTTGATGAAAATGTTATGGCGATTTTCAATTTGATAATTCGATATACAGAAATTTTGATAGAGAACTGCGCAGTCGTTGCTTTCGTAATGGACCGTTTACTTTTGAGTGTTTGTTTCGTAATGACGGAAAATAAGGGAAGAGTGACGTAAACAAAACTCACTTATCCGGCCGGCGGCCATGCTCCCAACTCCAATAAGGAAAAAGGTTCGATTCTGCCATCCTATTCGAGTGGCGACAAAGGGAATGATGATTCTCATGAGAACATCGACTCCAGCGAGAACGGACATAACAGTTGCGACTTCGATTTTAGCGAAACCATATTCGCCGAGAATGAATGGAGTCAAAAGGGCAAAATTGAGCTCAGCGAAATTGGCAAACGTTATGCCGAGCATGAGGTTCACGTAGATGGGATCGCGTAGAAGATCGAGATCGAAAAACACGATAACAGCGTAGAAAGCCCGTCTGTACCAGACCACCGATTTATTGATTTCATCCTGAAATTCGAAAAAGGCAAAATCGGCTTTTCGAAGCGAAGCCGAAGTTGCCATTTAAAAATATGATCCACACCTTCGTTCTCGTTGTTTCTGCTACCGTTGCATTTTATATCGAGATCCAACCAGTCGGATTTCACTCACCTCCACGATCTCCTTTTCCGTTGGAACTTCGTGTCCTGCCAAAAGACGAGACTCCGTTTCGTCACCGCCGTTCTCTTTCTCCCGAGGACTGACCGTCGATTTTGAATTCTGCTCTTCGGATTCGTTCACTATTATCAACGGTGGAACAACGTTCGTAGAAATTTTTCTCTTCCAAAAATCAGCGTCACTATTTTGACTAAAAATATCGATAATTATTCGTTTTTATTTTACGTTTTTCCCGATAAATTTGACCTTCTAGAGAGGCGGGAAGAGCAGTTCAACAAACGTGATTCACCTGCTTAAATTTCTCGCGGAATTTCCTCTGCTCAAACTGATCGAAGGTCTCCGGCTAGTCGTTTGCGAAGCATCCTTCCTCGGCGTTCTGCTCGACGCGAGTGAAACGCTCGAGGCATTTTTTTTCGAGAACCTGCAGTCAAAAACATTATGATCGTTGAAGCGAGAAGGAAAAAATTGGTGATAATGGAAATGTTAATGTGACGTTTTACCAGCCGTCATTGGCACGTGACATCATCGGAGTTCCCGATGCTAATACATCGATTCCAGCGGCTCCGTCCTCGTCGTCGTTATAGTAGAGATATTGACTTCCGAAACGTTGACTCAAACGATTATCGACAAAATTGCCGAGCTTATCCTGCTGACGTAAAATATTCTCGACCGACAGGGCTCCGTCAATTTTCAAGACTCCATTCGCCTCGATTAATTTCTCCTGAAATGTTGTCAAGCTTCAAATTTATCGGAGTGGATTCAATTTCATTTTTTTCCTTCCACCATGATAAGTGAGCAGTTTCTCCATTGAGATTTTTTCTCTCAAATTATTACGACAAATCTGCCGAATCTCAAACTCGACCAATTACTTCCTCTCGCTCAATTAAGAATTACCTTGACTTTTTCATCCTGCTCAGGCACTTTGGCAGCCTGACAAGCCTCTCCTTTTTTTACGTGCAGCTCAACGGGTTGCAGCAAAAGTGCACAAGCCACCGCGTTGAATGCAAATCCACCGTAGAGCAGAACAGTTCCCGACATTCCGTAAATTGGCATCAATAAAGTAATGATCTGAAAAACATCACAATGTTAATCGAGCGAGTCATCACTTCCATGAATAAATACGGTGCATGGGAGAGTGAGAGGAAATTCGAGAGGAAAAAATGTCTCGATGGAAACAGTCGTCGAAGATTGATTTAATTGAGGAAATCATAATGAACTAGAATAAGTTATGAATGCATTAGATCGAAGATTAATTATTCGATACACGCGAGTGGATAAGTTTCATGAAGTTCATTTGAAAAATGAAGATTAATTGATAAAATCACGCGCATGAGTATTTATTCCTTTTTCAAAACATTTACCGTTGGGCTCTCGAGCTCAGTTGAATTGTTAATTGACACAATGATAAATGATGAATTATTGCATCGCGAGAGTGTACCTGCGGCATTATTATTGGTCCGAGGCCGGTACAAGTCCACGAGAATCCAGTCGCGATTCTTCGTCTTTTCTTGAAGTAAGTATTCAGGGCCAGAGCGCACGATGACATCGCAATACCCATACCACAACCTGATCGATATTTAAATAATTATTCCATCGATTCACCGCGCTTTGTACCGATGAATTTTTCATTCCCATCTGTTGCATTCTCCAACTATTCTCAACGGCCTTAACTATTGTATAACTCATAGATATTTTTATCCGGCAGAATCGCTGCGGTGAAAACTTAATCAGTCTCTTGAGCCAAATGGATTTTTCTTATAGACCGCGCTCATTTACGAGGCAGTTTACACTTTGAGAAAATTAAAATGTGGTTGCGCCCGTTGGGCATTCAAAGATATTGAAAAACGATTTTTGTTGCCGCAACACTTATTTTTTCAATAACCACGACATATTTTCGTTTTATTGCATTCCAAACTCTGGTCGTGACGTCACTTTGTTTACTGATTTTCGTTCGTTCGAAAAAAATAGCTGTGAGTCCTAATTTTTTTTTGTCATTATTCACTCACCGTACAAAATCGAGTAGAAAATAAGCACACTCTGAAAAGTCGTGGCAAACGAGAGAGCACATATTGAAACAGCACTGACCAGTGCACCTACGAAAGACACTTGACGGTAGCTGTATCTCCGAAAAAGTGGACCGTTGGTCAAACCTGAAAACAACGAATTTCCATACACGATAATAAAAATATTGAAATTGAGGTAATGCCTCGAGAGATTTTTAATGCGAAAGAGAAGCTTGAGAAAACAGTCCGTCTCAAAATAGAAGTTTGGGGAAAAAAATCTTCAAAAGATTCCGAGATTAAGCATTCGTCTGCTCCATGCAAAATCGTATTTCAGAAGAATGTCTCTTGATAAGACTAATATGAAAAAAAAATTTTACGCGTCGCAGAGAGATAAAGTGACTAATGACTCAAAAACAAAAACAAATTTTTCAATCTAAAGCCACTCTTTGATTATGCTCGATAAATTTCTGTTAGAAATAACTGTGAAGCAACGTTAGACCGAAAAGCAACGGTGCAAAGTATCACGATTGAAAAACCATCACCGAAAGAGACAAAGAAACGACAATAATTCATGACAATGAGGCAAGCCCCGATTAACTATAATTAGTAATCGAACATTTGAAAAATATGTTTTTCAAGATTTAGTCCATTGTGTGACTCGACCCTGCACCACATTCGATTATCGCTCTAAATAAATGAGCCCACATGACTCGAGACTCGCGCCTCGTGATTTCAAACCGAAGAAAGATTCCGGATTAGACGCAGGAGATAATAACGCAATAATCTCTGTTGTGCCATTACCAGCTGGAATTGACACACGTTCGCTCCGTATACATGCGGCGTAGATTATCCGAGCGCGACAAAGCGAGAGATCTCTACATTATTGAGAATATCAAATAATTGCGTGTTTCCGCTAATGATAAAAGAATCGCCCCAGTTTTTTCTCCACATTCCATAAACGAGATAAGACAGCGTACTCATCGAATCGCACTATAGTGACGAAAGGAAACACGCCACTTTCAAACTTCCGGATTAAGAGACGAAATCAAAGTAATTTTTGCTTGCCATGTTTTTATTTCATTTTTCAATAATTTCTGGCTCACTTTTCATCCTCAATGCGCCAAAAACAATTTAATTATAATGACGAACTCGTGAAAATGAACGCGATGTTTTTCATTCAGTTTTTATTAGAAATTCTCGAAACAACGAATCGAAATCGATATCGTCGATTATAAAGACTTTTATCGATTTCGTATCGCATGTTTATCGTTGTCTGCGCCTCCAACATAAAGATTTTCTCTCAATAAAAATGAGCCGCGATGTTCGTTTCTGAGCTATAAAGATAACATTATTGACATATTTAAGAAAACTCGTAGAACGATACGAGAACGGTAAAGTTTAACAATGAAATGAAATATACATTAAACGATAGAGTGATGAACAATAATTGACGAATAAATTGTGTAATTAACATGAATCGAGATCAGCTCTGAAATGATCGTTGTCTTATGAGTAAGACGATGTAATGCTTCATTGCACTCACCTATGCAGGCCGTAGCGGCATTGTTGACGTTCATAATAGTAGTTATTTGCGAAGAATTAATGTCGAGTTGTTGGAATCGGTCACGAAAAAGGAGCCCGAAGGATTGAGCGATTGGTAAAATGCAGAACTATTAAAATCACAAAAATAATGACACAAAAAGGACGAAAAGAGAGGACAAATAAGGCTAAACTTTGCGTAGAGATTTTGAATAAATTTGAAGAGATATTCTCACATTAGAAAATCCGGCTGCCACCACGATCATCCACCCCCACCCCCCGTCAGGGGCTACGAAATCCCCGGTGGGTATATTAAGGCATTTTGTATTTTGGTTTTTCACACTTTTTTCCTTTTTCGTCTTCTTGCCTTCACGCACCATCGCGAATTCCGAATTTTTCTTATACTTCGTTTTCTTATTATAAAATTTAGTACGCGATGACCGTTGTTGTCTGCTGTCCACCGTCGAACGATCTATGGAGAACTGGGCACAGAGATCTAGCCAAGAGTTTACACGCTCGGGCGCTAATAATCTTTTCTCTGTTCAGTCTCGTGCTCTCACCAACTCCTTGTCCCGCCACTCTCGCCGCTTTGAACGCGTTCTATGGAAATCACTGTGTGCATATACCGATGAGCTTAGTTCTTATGGGAAAGAAGGTCAAGTTTGTTGCCTCCAAAAAAATTGACGATCATTGTTCAGCCTCCAGTTTTGAAGTGTACCAAGAAATCGTCGTGTGAAAAATTGCCTTTCAGGACTGGTAATTGCAGCGGGTTTTTTCCGTGTGTAATGCTATTCCAATTGCGTTGGAAGAGTTTTTAGTCATCGAGAGTGAATAATCCAACTGGAGGAGGAAATTTATTCGATCGATGAAACTATTTTTCAGTCAAGCAATTGTGACGAAGAAAACAAAGTTTTTTCACCCAACTTAACTTTTTATTCGTTCGACAATATCTTCATCCTAATGTGCAATTGAGTGGTCGAACGAAGCCTTTGTCAAGCCGCTATATTTTTTGGTATTTCGTCAAAAAGTATGTGGGACTTATTGGTGAATCGTTTTGAAATTACCTTTGGTGGCGGGCTTCATAAAATTTGGTGTTTGCACGAGCCAACATTTTTTTAAGTCAGCAAACTTTATTCAATTTTGTACAATTTGTTGAACAAATAATTTTAATTGATCTATCGATGCGGATCGTTTCAAAATTATCAACCAGGTGCGAAAAATTGGCTGTTTTATTCAACGTCGACGACCTGAATGTGAGAAGCTGCACAGTAATAAGTTTTTTTATCATATTTTATACTCGCTTATTCTGTGTACTGTAAAATCCGGAAAATGTTCATTCTCAAGGTCGTGAGCTAAAGACGATTTTTTCGATTTTCGTTCAAAATAGATCGAACCGAGATCAACACAAGAGAATTCGTCTCGTCCAGACATGAAAAAAATAATCATTGGGACACACGTTCGTTTTTTCAATGTCAATTAATTTGTTAAGGAGAAAGTTGCACGCATCCGTAAATTACACGTCAATAGTCTCGAGCGAATAAAATATTAGAAAATAGATGCTTCTCGGTTTTTCAATGTGTCTTTATTACACGCAATGTAATCCGTCCGATAAAGTAGCAGTGAATTGATTTAAGGTAGAAATCAGTTCACCATCCAGTTTTCTCTTGCATCGTTTGTTTCTTTGTTCTTTTCATTTATCTCTTTCTTCAGTTTTATAAATTAATTCCACAGGATTTTCGCACTGTTGCACCATTTACTAACACGCACTCGGGATATTCAAATGAAGTCGCGATATCCAACGCCATTAGAAAGGAATTTAAGAGCACATGAGCAGCGTGTGTGTATGCGCACGTTGTTTTTTCTTCATTCTCTTTTTTTGTTTTATTTTCTTCCTTTTTTTTTCTAATTCGCGTGCAGCATCAACTCATGTCTGGGACACGGGGCAGTGCACAAACGCAATCTCGCGATATCGAAGCCAGGAATCGAGGCCATGGATTAAGCCAGTCGCGTTGAAACCCCTCCATTGACCGGCCTTGTCGCACGCTCCAACACCGCGGGTCACTCTTATCCAGATGCGAGAATGAGTGGGCGTTTTGAAAAATATAACTCCAAGAAAATCGAGTCAAAAATGGAAGGAAATAACGCAACGAGTATTGAAACGACTCGGAAGTATGAATAAGTGCGTCACGATAACGGTTAACCTTAATCAAATGTTGTGTTTGCCCGCTATAAAGTTTATAATTAAAAATACATGCATCATGGTATGAGCAGCTAATCTTGTAACGCGTCTTTCTGATATATTATTCACTTATTCGATTCCATAAACCGAACAATAAAATTTATTCAATTTTGTTTTTATTCGTACTTGGTTTCTCCAAAATTTCATTCGTTGTCAAAGTATTTTTCCAAGATTCGCGGAAGCAATGATTTTGTTTCCATTTTCTTCGATACGCTCTCGCTCCTTACCATGCTCATTCGGGCTCGAATTTTGGCTTCTGATAAGTTTCGAAATGACCATGTAATCTTGATTTTTAGCCATTTTTTAATTCATTTTGTTTCTGTCCAATTATTATTCCATAATGAACGCTTCGTTGATTTTTTTTCCTCAGAAAATCGTAGGATTTTGATTTTTGTATTTGTTGTACATTTGAATTAGAATAAATGGTGGATCGTCGTGATAATTGTAGAAAATCTGGACGAACACTTGGGAATGTTGGGTGTACATAGGGTTACATTCCGCCTGTCCGTTTTTTCATCGGTACCGCAAGCACATCCAACCCTCTTGGTGTACCACATGAGCACATCCACTCAGACCTCTTTTTTCCTCGGCTTCGATCTAGAATGTATACGTATATAAAACAGTTTGGATTTGCCCACAGAAGGATCCGCACGAGAGCCAACATCGTGTGCTCAAGTGTCTCCCAGGAATTTAATTCCCGAACCCCTTCCCGGTTTCATTCGGTTCACCTACCCTTTGCTATGCGATACTTGACGAGCACACACGTACCCTCCAGTTTTTCTCATAAACCATCCGCACGAGGAGTATTTTCTCAGTTGTTGTACTCTCCCCGTCCAACCATTTTCAAATTCCTTTTTTTCCTCTCTTGCTTTTCTCTTCTGCTATGTGTGAGTGACGTTGCAACCGTTTTTTTTTCTGGATAATAGTGTGAGAAAGAAACCATGAGTCTGCTAGTGCATGATGTTTAATTCTACACGACAAGAATTCTCGTCGAATACACACTTGAAAGAAGAATTATAAAACTTGAAAAAAGTCAAAGATCAGAAGAGAATCGTACTTGAGCGTGTCATCTCAGCCACTGTTCCTCGGGTCAATTTGAGGGAATGTAAAATTTCATTTAAAAAAATTGTTTCTTTTCACGATTTGAGTAGCAACAGGCAGTTCCACTTTTTGAGAAAACTCCAATTAAAAACAAATTTAAACAATGTCAGCCTGACGATGATTTAATGGGAAAACGAAAATGCTTCGAATACGATGAAAATCAACAGCTAACGAGTGAATCCTTAATTCCTCACTCTCTTTGTTGCGCTGCTTTTTTACCTGCTCGTTAAATCGTCAAACCGAGTGGTACGCCTTCGGTATCGGAGACCGAAATCTGTTGATGGCGAGCAATATTTCGTCGTACGAAAATGAATGGTCTTTGACTCGCCCGTGGAAAAGGTTGCTCCGCGTGTAAGAACGATCTTTATTATCATCAGATCCATACTCTTCGGTCCACCACTAATGGACATTGTCTTTCGTTTCCCCAATTCCGGTTCCCGTCCCAACACACTTAAGCTACCGGGACTTTTAGTTAAGATACTAACAAGTATATCTATATTTTGAGATGGGAAAGGGCATTAAATGGGAATCCAGTGGAATACGATGAAGCCGAGAGGAGGCCTGCTCCCGGGAATCTTGTTGTTCGTCCAGCTGTAATCCAATACTCTTTTGCGAGTAGGCCAGAGATCCTTCGACCTTATTCCCGACCCGTGTCATTCTCTGCGATCCCTTTTCTTCCCGGGAACTCGATTTGTCTCGTCTCGCGATAGCTACGCTACGTCATACGCTCTTTATCAGAAAAGGGTGCTTTGTTACGAAGATGCGTAGCTCTCGGAGTTATTTTAACCGAAGGAACGGGGGAATGAACTTGTCGAGCCTCGAGTATTAATCAGAAGCTCATTAAACGTGTTTTCAGTGGTCCAGCGGTCATTGGAGATGGGTTTTAGGTTTGCAGGGCTGAAAAAATAGCATCGCGGGAAGCTGTCAACTGCCTTTAGAATCTTTGTCCTTTGGGAAGGGAAAATTGATGGGAAGGAGCGCAAGAAAAATGCGAAGATGCAAATTCATTGAATGTAATGAATTGATGTATGATTCCGGAGAAGTGGAAAAAAAATCTTTTAATCTGACAGAGGGACAGAGTAGGGAAGGACCGAGAGCATGAATAACGTATTGAGAAAGCTTCGTGTGGGTTTTCCGAATCGAGCATGAACCACAATAGGGGTTGATCAGTTGAGTCTGACACGGGGTCGGTCGCAGTGCATGCTGGGTTTCTTCACTGCACAGTGGAAAGGTCGAGAGCGAGGATGAAAAGGGAGGGAGGGGTTGGGTTGGGGGGAAGCTGGAAGTCGGAACTTGGATGTATCAAGCAGAAAGTTTGATATCACGGACGAGGTTTTCCTCCCTTTTCTGCCTGGCTCTTTCACCTTCTCCTCTTCGCTCTGTCCAGCCGCCCCCCGAAAAACCGCAATCTCAATGGCGGACAAAGTTATCTTGTATGGAAAGCTCAGAGGGAGCTTCCTCAGTGAGAAATACTTTAACTCTCTTTGTGAGCAATGCGGTGAATCCTCTTGGGAGGTTTCCCATGTGGCCAGATCGAATGAAGAGTTTCCGTTGAATTTATTAAGGACTTTTGTCGAATTTATGAAAAACGTGAAAACCGTGCGGTGATGAATTTCAGACTGTACATCCTTAACATAATTCCATCAGGTAGGTGGCAAGCCTGGTAAATAATGCAGGGGCTGTGCGCAGCGCGCGCGGTTCGACCGCATTAAAAATTCAGCTTAACAGCACCCTCAGGCGAGCGAAAGACTCGTCAGTCAGTCAGAGAGATGTTAGCAAAAGGGAATGAGGTTTGAAGCCTCATACACGTTATTTCTCTGTCGCGTTCTCTTGTTGATGATGCCACTGCTTTTCGTTTCTTTTCACCTCCGGGTTGTTGGCGCTTGTGGAACAATTCCGCTCGCCCGCTGAGACAAAATGAGTCCTCGGTATGGTGAACTCGGCGATCCACATGCCTTGGTTATTAAAGCCTCGCTGTGCGGGGAAAACTCACGAGCAAAAGAGGATGCGTTTCACCCTCTCCCAGCATCCCTTTTGTCAACACATTTTTACGTCCATCTTGTTTCCTCCTCCCCCCCCCCCCCCCCCCCACCGCCGCTCTCTTTTCCCTCCCCTAGCCATCTTCTCGGATCTTTACATCATTTTCCACCTTCACACAACATATTTCATACGTCTCATCACCCGTAGTTACTCTCCTGTAATACACTCACGGGCGCTTCATCCACCGAGGGTGAGATAAAAAACAACATCCTTTCTGAGAAAGGCTGTTAAAAAAAGGCAGCAAAAAATAATCTCGTCGCATATTGATATTAATGAAAAATGCATTTTCTCTTGCATCCCCACAGCTTAACAACCCTTTCTTAACAGCTTTTTCAATATACCTGCAGACTTTGCACAAGAACTTCGAAGATCCTCTTTCTTTTCAACTCTCCCCACAGACTCTCTCTATCTCTCTCTCTCTCTCTCTCTCTTTGCGAGCTTCTTCGTCAAATAGTAAAAACGACTATTTCGCTTCAGATTTATATCACTCTCGTATACGTCCTAGCACTCACCATAAAGTGATTCTCTCAGTGTTGTTTACTCACATGAAATACCGACTCATTTTTTTTGCACCTCTCCCTCTTTATCTTCCTCTCTTTTCGCCCGTGAATACGCATGTTCTTTGATATTACACGTTTCTCAAATGACAACGAAACTGAATAATACTGAGTCATGAAAAACGATTTATCGTTGGGTTTTAACGAAATTCCTTGAATCGTCATTTATTTTTAATAATGGAGCAATGCTCCTGCACTGAATAAATGTCGATGATGTTTTGCCTCGTTTCTACAGTGGCTCATAACCGTCAATATTTGTAATAACGAACCACGAAAAGTTAACATTTATTTAACCGTACGAACCCAAGAAAAATTGGTGTTGAATGAGCCTTCGTGAATTGGGAGAAAAAAATACTGGCGTATTTTCGAAGATTGATAAGTAAGTGTACAGAGATCGATACACTTTGTTGAATACGATAAGTCGAAAGTTTTCAGTTTCACGCGCGATCTTTCGTTGAAGCGAATGAGAGATACGAGCGTCGTAAAATGTTCGAGGACGATTTCCGCGACTTGCTGGCTGAAAAGAATGGAAAGGAGTGGAGAAAGGGAGGTGGGGGGGGGGAGGGGGAGGGGGAGATAAATAAGAAAGAGGAGCGAGAAAGAGAAAAAGTAAGCGAGTTGGAAATTTGGAGAACGGGCGAATTTGTAGAAAGAAAAGAGGCGGAAAAAAAGAGTAAAAATAAAAGACGGAACGGAAGGGATTCCCCCAGCAACTCTCGGGAATATCGTCACGGTAGTTGCAAATTTATGTACCCCAAGAATGCCCGTAGAACTGTAAAATGCAATTTTGCTAATCTTAAATTCGCTCGCGAGGGGCGCGAAGGGGTGCGTTTCAGCGAAAACGCTCTCGCGGATAATCTCAAGTCACAAATTCGTGGTTTAATGTATCGGAAAGTATCGGACAAACGAACTTTGTCTGTGGGATATCAACGATCCTATTCCACGTCGTTACCGTCTCTCTTTCGCACTCTCCTCTTCTCTCACCCATGCCCCGCGATTATTCTTCTTCGACTTTTAATACATTTTTTCTCTCCCAGCTTCCATCATTGCCGTTGGAACTTTCTCGTGAATGTATCCTTACAAAATGTCATTTTCACAGAAAAACTGCAACGAAATTTGGCAAATTTATTTACAAATTGTAATTCTCGTCAAAAGCAACTCTTCCACGAATGAAGATAAAAGTAATCGTTCCAAAGTTGAAACGTCGTTCGCGAGGATAAATCGTCGAAGAAATCATGAATTTTGTACCGTTGGAACTTTTCCAAAATGGGCTTCGAACGGAAGTAACTCGTGAAATTAATTCGATCCATATATCCCATTGTGTTATGGGCGAACCTAAAGTTTTGGGCTTGTATAGTGTGTCCAACATGGTGAACGCCAGGACACTGTGTCTCCTTGAACAAGGTGCAAACTTTATAAGTGAATTATCGGTGGACATTGCTCTTCAGTTACGCCGCACTGTAACTGCTCTCGGTATACTGCACTATAAATATCTACACCCCCTTTCTCATACCTCGTTCAACGGTGTGATGGGCGATGAGATAGTGAGAGAGTGCAAGAGAGAGAGAGAGGAAACGGGGGGAAGAGAGACTGCAGTGTCTCTAGAAATCTGAGCTGTGTACGAAATACGAGGTGGATTTTGCTCGAGAGGATTGATCGTCTCAAGACTTCGATTTATTCTGACACCATAGAAATTCAAATCCATATAAGATTCCTCTCAAACCGAAGAAAAATGTGAAGGGATGATAAAAAAAAAGTTATACGTCAGCAAAAATGCAAAAGCGTTATGAAAAAATCATTTTTGCAGTCGCTATTTCCGGCTGAGAGTCGTTTTTACTGCCAATTTTATTAATCGATTGGAAAAAACGTATTCATTGTTCAAAGTTTCTTCAAGAGGGGCAGGCAGGGGAAGAGAACGAAGCGGAGAGGGACAGTATCCGTCGAGGGCTTTCTCACTGGTGGGTACAAGAGCTTAGATTGGCTTTGCATAGTTTCGCATGTCACTGAGAAGTATAGACGCGGAGAGTTGAGTTATAATTACCTTAGTGCCTGTAACGGGAGCAGAGTCATCGTGCTACGTTGAACACGATATAGAAATAGAGATACGACGACCCTCTACGACTTATCCCTTAAGGAGGTATTCCTCGTACAGTTGCCTCGAAAATTAGCCAAGTTCACGAAGCAGCATTTCACTTTGATTTTTCGCAGCTCAATGCGTATGAAAATGCATAATTTGTGTCGAAATATAATAAATTTTCAACGTATCGCTTCAAAATAATTCTTGAAAATGCGACCTCCCTCAAATCTGTAATTCCGAATGATTATTCCACTTCTTCACAAATCATTTGGCTCCGGACTTATTTAAACGGAAGATCTATTAAAAAATTATTTGATTCGTTGATTGTGCAACCGCGACGATTTTTTCTCAGGCTGCAATCAAAAAGCATTCGTTAAAACGACCTTCCTATTTATTATTTCCGAAACGCTTGCTCTCGAGGCTTTAATAATTCGATTAATTTTGAATCAGACTGTACGAGCCTTAGATCCTTAATCATTCTCGTCCTTAGCCACAAGGTATATGTATGACGGAATTTCCGCGCGTGTATTGCGAACGATAATAAATTAATGCGGCACGTCGCGTAAATGTAATACGAGCCTAGCTATATATTCGCAGGGCTAAGAGCGTTGCGAGCGAGGGAGAAAGTGGAAACGAGAGAGCGAGACAGAGTCTCATTCTCGGAGCGCATCATCCCTTTTACCATATAAAATCCATTCTCGTTGCGTCCTTCATTTTCTCCTCTCGTTTATCCTGGTCTATCGCGCAGTGAGCAATGATCTTGCACCTTGGTAAGGAAGGTATAAATCGTTTTTGGCAGCACAGTATTTGGTTGGGTGGAGATGAGGACGCGGAGAAAAGTGCAGACGCGAACAAACCCTTAAGGGGGTCCTGCTTTAAAAAGTCAACAATATCTTATCGTTTTCGGGAGTGTTTTCAGGAAAGACGGAAATACCTGAACTTGGCGAACTTTTCGGTGTACAAAAACATTTTTTTTCATATGAGAAATACTAATTTGTACGTGGTTCACGCGCAAAGTCTAATTGTCAAGTTTCTCAGCTGCGCACAATGTGGAGATCGTAATTATTGTCTGCAACAAAAGTTTCCATTTTTTCTCCATTTTCACGTATTTTTCTTCCATATAAACCTATAAAAACTCGAAAAAATTGTGAGATTCCATATTTTTAGTGATTTTGAAAAAAAAAACGCTTTTAGAGAAGAATATCACTTCAACGTGCTGTAATTACTCGACAAACAATTGTCGAGGGATCGGAGTCGTAATGACGATGGGGTAGTAACTGACAACACAGTTGTCCCAACACAATTATGAAGATAATAAATATAATGATTGTTCAGCATGAAAGAATTAAATTTATGTGAAATAATGATGATGATTATGAATTTTATAGAATATTCGTTCACATAGAGGTAATGCATCGCCAATAATAATGAGAGCAATGATTATAACGATAATATTGTCTCATTACACTTTTTGTACCTAGCTTACGCCTCGTATTTATGCTCCAATAAAGTCCAGGGGTACTCTTGATATTTTTACATCAAAGAAGGGGGTTAAAGGGTGCGCGAGGGTCATTGAACGTTATTACCCTCATTTTATATCTTTGTGAGCATCGAGAATAAACTGTGGAAAATTATTCGATTCATCTCACGTATATATACGAGTATTTATGCGGACAAGGGTTCGCGAGGGTTGTTCACACTCGTCTATTAATATTGACGAAGAAGAGTTTTTATATTCGATGAGGAAGGCGAGGGATCGGCGCAGGGTTAATTGAAAATATAAAATTTTTAACGTTTGTTATTGTTGTAAACATTCGTCTCACGTTTTCTCCTGTATTTAAACGAGTAAGGGATGGCAGCGATGTTCACATCGATCAAATACTCCGTGCAGGCACTTGAGCTCTCCGCAGGGGGTGCAAAATTCGAATGAAATAGTATTTTTTCCTGCGTTAAATTATTCCGATGAAAATTCAGATCGCGTATGCAGTAGCTGTGGAATTGGGGGTTGCTAAACTCCGTCTCCCTTGCCCATCGAGACTCGGGAGAAAATAATTTTCCATGGTAACTAGAAATTTGGAATGAATTAGAAAATATTTAAGCACGTCGCTGGTGGCAGCGTCAGGAGAAAAAATTGGATGGCTATTTTTAGGGGGCGTTCGATGCGGGCGTGAATGGGGATCGAGGGAGGAAAACACATGAGCGAAATGACGGAGAGCTGTTAGGGATGGAGGAGAAACGTCCAGTGGGACGGATGAGAGGCGAAGAAAAACGGAGCTGGAAGACGTCTGTCGTGTCAGTGACAGGGCGTTGCGAGACGTTTAAGGGGCTGAGGGGGGAGGCTTGCAGATACGAAGGTGGAAAAGATGGAAACCCTACGGGCTCTCGGATCCGAGGAACGGAAGAAGAGAAAAAGTTGAAGGGGTGCGGGAGAGAACGCCCGGGGGTGGATGCTACCCTCTCGCCTACCGATTTCATCGTCCACGAATCTCCGCATATCGAAAGGTTGTAAGTTACACGATCCGGTAGCACTAGAAGCAAAATTTTGCGCCTTTACGTTGTTCAGGCTCGATGTACATCGAGCCAGAGAGTCTGCAGCCTCCAGTATGGACCGACATGTATTGATTACTACTTCGATAGATATATGCGCACGCTTTAAGTTGCGCCTTCGAGACGCTACCGTGCGATGCACGGGTGAAAGAAATAAAGACGTTTCTTCGCGTTCGATGACTCGTTGCATGCTTCACTATCAATTATTATTGTCGAGTAGGATCGTATTTTATGGGTGACTAAATTCGATCGATTTTTACTTCCTTATTGAAGATTTTATCGCTCCAAATTATTGTCAGAGCTATTCATTCAAAATTTTAAACAAATTTTTTCAACTTATTTTTTAACGAATGAAATTACGAGCCATTAATTAAACGAGGATCCATCTCTGACAGAACCCAAAATTTCATTCGACCCTGGCTAAAATCTGTAGTTTTTTGTGTCAAAAATCGCATTAGAGAGCGCAAAGGGAAACACATCGCGAAATGCATCAAGAAATAGTATTAATACAAAGACAGAAGGCTATATGACAGGAATGCGCCAAGCCAAGAAGAAACTAAATGCTGAAATTAATAAGCAAATGCGAGTTTACGAGTGCTCATTGTATCAATTTCGTTCAATCTTTAACGCAATATAGAGGAACGGGGACAAAACGGGATACTCGAAAAATGAGAGAAATTTTTTTGTCTTTTTTTTCAATGGATAAAGAATACAAATTTTTACAAAATAAACATTGGCAATCTTCGGTATTATTCATATCATTGATTTTAAATAGAATTACAGAGGGTACGTTCGAGGTACGTTATAGAGCGTTGTAAGCGCGGAGATCGCTTTCAACGCTTACAGTGGCAATATGGAAGCACTCGGTTACGGGTGCGAAATGCACCCAAGGTGAATTCAATTAAAATCATAGTAAAAAAAATTTCATGAGTCTTTGAGAGGTAGCCCGTTTTGCCGCGGAATTTTTTTTTATTTTTGATAATTGAACAGAATTTCAGTACATTTCTTAGTTTTTGGGAGTAAAAAATAGACAGACCTTCTCGAACTTCTGAAAAGTTCAATATTTCCTTAGGTATCCCGTTTTGCCCCGGTCTCCCCTATTTTTATTACTAGCAAGACAATCGTCTCGAATTTTTTCCCAAACATTCGTTATATGGATGTTTCGAACCCATCGTGGGAGGCCATTTTTTCGATCTTTGCGATTTTACAAAAATTAAAAAATTTTCGAATCTCGGAAATTTTTCATAGTCTATTGCCTTCGAAATTTTTTTTTTTCCGGTCATTACACTTTTGTGTCATTCGACTCAGAATCGCATAAAAAATGTTTCGAACCCATCGTGGGAGGTCATTTTTTCGATTTTTGCGATTTTCGAAAAATTTCAAAATTTGGAAATTTTTCATAGTCTATTGCCTTCGAAATTTTTTTTTTTTCGGTCATTACACTTTTGTCTTATTCAACTTAGAATCGCATGAAACATCTTTTGAACCCATCGTGGGAGGTCATTTTTTCGATTTTCGAAAAATTTCAAAATTTTCGAAATTCGGAAATTTTTCATAGTCTATTGCCTTGGAAATTTTTTTTTTTCGGTCATTACACTTTTTTCTCATTCGACTCAGAATCGCATGAAACATGTTTTGAACGCATCGTGGGAGGTCATTTTTTCGATTTTTGCCATTTTCGAAAAATTTCAAAATTTGGAAATTTTTCATAGTCTATTGCCTTGGAATTTTTTTTTTTTTCGGTCATTACACTTTTTTCTCATTCGACTCAGAATCGCATGAAACATGTTTTGAACGCATCGTGGGAGGTCATTTTTTCGATTTTTGCCATTTTCGAAAAATTTCAAAATTTGGAAATTTTTCATAGTCTATTGCCTTGGAAATTTTTTTTTTCGGTAATTACACTTTTTTCTCATTCGACTCAGAATCGCATAAAACATGTTTTGAACGCATCGTGGGAGGTCATTTTTTCGATTTTTGCCATTTTCGAAAAATTTCAAAATTTGGAAATTTTTCATGGTCTATTGTCTTGGAAATTTTTTTTTTTCGATCATTTCCCTTTCTCTCATTCTACTCAGAATCGCATGAAAAATGTTTCGAACCCATGCGTGGAAGGTCATTTTGTCGACTTTTGCGATTTTCGAAAAATTTCAAAATTTTCGAAATTCGGAAATTTTTCATAGTCTATTGCCTTGGAAATTTTTTTTTTTTTCGGTCATTACACTTTTTCCTCATTCGACTCAGAATCGCATGAAACATGTTTTGAACGCATCGTGGGAGGTCATTTTTTCGATTTTTGCCATTTTCGAAAAATTTCAAAATTTGGAAATTTTTCATAGTCTATTGCCTTGGAAATTTTTTTTTTTCGGTCATTACACTTTTTCCTCATTCGACTCAGAATCGCATGAAACATGTTTTGAACGCATCGTGGGAGGTCATTTTTTCGATTTTTGCGATTTTCGAAAAATTTCAAAATTTTCGAATCTCGGAAATTTTTCATAGTCTATTGCCTTCGAAATTTTTTTTTTCGGTCATTACACTTTTGTGTCATTGGACTCAGAATCGCATGAAACACATATACTTCATTGGTATTATGTACTTTTTCATAAATTTCGTAAGAAGCGTTCATTCGTTATATGGAAAGATAAACGATTTTTCACCCACAGTCCTTATACCCCTGTCTATTTTTCTTCTCATTTAATCACGTTTATCTAAATAACCAATAAGACGTAGTCTTCAAAATTTGATATGCCTGTCAGTCGACTACCCATTTAAACTCTGTGTAATTTTCAAGACTTTCTTAAGAAAATCGTTTCGTGCATGAACTACCTTAATAATTGAATTATCGATTGTCAAAGTCCAAACAACATTTGTCCTTGAAGCATTTTATTTATGACGGAAAAAATTGGTATATTTTTACTGAATTTTTATTAAAAGCTAATAGAATGAATACTATTACAGCAATTATCGAGCTGGGAAAACGCCTCCATTGTGTACAGCTGGCCAAGGGGAATCTTGTCATGCAATTCGTTGCTACCTCATTCCTTCTTACTTCTTTTTTCTTTTCTCTTCTCTTGTCTATCGTGCCTTTCAGTCTCCACAGCATCCTTTTGTCACGATGCAAAGCTCAAGAGGCCAGAGAAGTCTCTCGTCGTTATCCTCAAAAAGGCGATATCCTGCTCTCGTCGCTCCTCCCCATCTTGCCCTCCTTCGCTTCTCTCATCTCGCTTTCATCGCTCCAAAATTACCAATTTTCCAAGACTGCTCGCCTTCCCTCGGTCCGTTTGCAAGGACCGCAAAGAGCCGTTACCTCCTCTACGATCCCGTTCGCCACACATGTATACACATTTACCCACAAAACTTGATAAAATCCATTACGTTCGCGCGCATATTTATGCATACGGATGATCATGAGTGGAGAAGTGTACTCGTACAGGAAAGTCCGAACGAAATGCTCAATTAGGCTTCCTCGCTGTCGGACCATCAGCCAAAAACCTGCATTCCAGCTATTGCAGTCCCCAAAATTATTTTGCTTCTCTACAAAACTTTCTTCAAACTATTTTGCTTTTCCAACTTTTCTCCACTTTTGAATGTTTAACTAATAATAATAATAATAATAATAATAATAATAATAAATTTCAACAATTTTTTATGAAAAATAAGAGCATCACGATCAGAAAGAAATCCCCTCATCGTTTTTTCAGTTCCGTCATTTTTCTTCGTTTCGAAATGAAACTAGGATGCAACAATCGTTGAAAATGGACTTCAACATACTTAATTTATCTATAAATTCTGTGTCAAATATCCATAACTCCGTTGAGTACGAATTTGAGGAAAAATGAAAAGTGGAATTTGCTCGAGGGCTCCAAAATAATGTGAAAGAATGTGAGTAACATTTTCGAGGCTTGTAGATTCAGTCTGGAATGTCTCGTGCACGTAGCGAACAGTGAATACTCTCGGCATACCGTCGAGGATTATGCTGGTCGCCCTAACGACAAGTGAGCCTCGTCTCGTCATCTCTCGAACGAAGCAACGACGTCGAGCGTCGGTTTGAGTTTCTCTCCAAGCTCTTAACCACACGTATGCGCTATATTCGTGCATAGCACACACAAACCAAAAGATTATTCGCTCGAAGCTTCGTGAAATTACGAAATTGTCTCGGAGGGACGCGCGCGCGCGCGGTCCAGCAATATTCTCTAATTGTCGGGCTCGCCAATGCGTGCTTCAGCTATTATACACCTTTGTTGAGACTAATTCATCGTGCTTTATTCAAAAGCTAAATATGATTAAGTATGAGAAAATAAACCTCGTGAGTTCCAACGACGTTTAGTCACAATTCAGAACTCATCGATGAGCGCGATGGTTTAATTCTTTCATTCGATAAACAACAGTTCCAAACAAAAATTAGTGTATTTTAATCCCGATTGAATAACCAGAGTGGAACGAGCATGCTGATATTTCTCAGTACAACTGCAAAGATTTCCAATAATCTGTGCTTTCGAGTATCGGCTCTAGCTGGGATTTTTCCACGTTATGTTTTCGCCCCCCTTATTCTCTGCGCCGTTTGTCTACATTTTTTTGTTCCGTGCATCAAGTATTTTTGCCTTAGCGAGAGAAATTCACTCGACGAGAAAAGAGAGAAGGAAGAGAGAGAGAGAGAGAGAGAGAGAGAGAGAGAGAATAAAGAGGGGAGGGGGCAGGGAGGAAAAAAAGAAAAGATGAAGAAAGCGTAGCCGGCGATTCTCCTCCCTTATAGCCAGGTTGTGTGTGCTCTGTGTATCCTCTGAGCACTGTACGTGAGGCAGTTACTGCCACGTGCGTCCTCTCTCTCCCTCTTTTTATCTTTCTTATTCGTATAAGAAACTCCTTATCCTCCTTCTCTCTCGTTCCTTCTTTCTTGCGAGAGTGCTTCCGTATATTTTCTTCTCTTTTTCTACGTGGAAAAATAATTTTCTCGAGCTTTGTATACGTCGGTTTATTGTATATGTTTCTATGTATATATGTGTAATATTTTCTATGGCAGTCATACACGTTTCGTACTATATTATACCTGTAGACTTTGTATCCAACGTTTCTTGGCTGCGTATACTCGTTTACTTCGTTGATCCTCTCTGCTCTATGAATATAGCTATACATGTACGAGGGTGATGTATAAGCAGAGATACTGGCTTTCCAACTGATGGTGTAGGGCTATGTGTGGTCGGCCAGGAAATCCCGACCGCAATAATAATGAGCGAGGCTGAGTTTCTTAATTAAGAAATCGCGCCTGCCAGACACGAAGCTATAGAAAAGTTCGTTGCGCCGCGTATCTCCTCCTCCCCTCCGCGCCCCTCGCTTGCGCTCAGAAATAAATATTATTTTTCAAGCAATGTTACACTCCGCCGCGTAATTAAGGCCACTGTACATCATAAGCATAGCAATTTCAACGCGAACGGGCTTTGGCAACTTCCACTAAGAATTAGAGTCGTTGCGGATGGTTTAGTGCCTGCTAGTAGTCGGAGTCGGTGTGTGGTCAGACGGGAACGTTGTCGTGGAACACTCCGGAAGTAAAAACTGTTCGGATTGATCGCGACTCGAACGCTTTTTGAAGGAGGATTTTCGGAGTTTGCGTACTCGAACGCGAGCAGCCTGAAGAAAACTAATGATTCGTCACGTGAGGGCGTTTTAAAATGTTTGTCTTTAATTATTGTTTTCACTCGTCGACAGAAGGATCGAACCTCCTTGGGGATATTTACAGTCCCTTGATAATTTGTTTTCTCAGGAACTGGAGGCTGAAAAAATGTAAATAAAAAAAATGAAGTCCGGATAGTTGATCCCGAAAATGCGATGTAACCCACGAAAGCCCCAAGATTCCATTGAATGGTTAAGGTCTTTGTAAATTCTCGGTATAGGATATATCCATCATCGTGACCCCGTAAATTTTCCGTACGAATGCCACGATAGCATCGTCATCCTGCAGAGGCGAGAGACCTCGCAACCCCCCGCCCTTTTGCCCCCACTCTCACTCTCTTACTTGAAATCCATTTTACTGATTTGACTTGCAAAAGCCGGATTACTCGCGGTGCCCTGGCAAGACGGTGGTTTCCTGTCGACGGCGGGCTCGTCTTTCCCGTCGACGAATAAGGAGAGAGGCTAAGCCGGCTCGGCCAGGAGTCTCGAGTTTATTTACAGGATACCATCATCTTCTTCCCTTCTCTGTGTGTCTCCCTCTCCCTCTCGTTCCCGCTTTACTCGTCCCCACACTTCGCGTGTCCTCTAAGTGGTTGGGACGGACCCGAAACTGCATCCATACTCTCGGAAACTCCGATTTCCAAGAGGATGAAAATTCCTTCGCATGCATTTTCCATTTTCTAAACTGTCGACTCTCCTATACAAGGACGCAGCGAAGGACGACGATTCAGGCTTTTTATATTGTCAGTTAATCATCGAAATCCAGAATCCGCGAATGCTGCTTTTTGAACACTCAATTTTTCAACGTTCCCAATTAAGGGACAAATAAATTTTTACATCGGAACGCAGACACCGCTCGAATCCTGCATTCGACATCGAGTGCGACGTTTTTCCCGTCAATTTGAGTTCCGTTGTAATGATGGAGTTACAAATCCACGATCCTTCGTTCGAATTTTCCATTGAGCGAGCCACTAGAGTGCCAACCAATCCCCCCCCCCCCCCCGATATTTCACGGATATTCGAGCTTTTTGACTACCACACTCGCTGATCCGTCGTGCAATATAATTACCAGCCTTTAATAACATCGTTTATCGTTCCGTCACGCACTCCGCTCCCTTCGCAGCCGGTATGTTCTAATATTATTATCATTTTCATGATTATTATTGTTATCAGGATTGTTATATTATACGTTGTCATTACACTCGTATTATTGGCCTGTATCGGCGGACTGTAATTAGATTTGCCTTCCAATGCGAAGGGAGCGTGAAAATAAAGCTGGAAGCAATCCGTGAATGAGAGTGCGTGCTGCACCTCGAGGAAAATTGCTCGGTACGAAAATTCAATTAAAAAACCGTATAAATATCGATGGGTTTTCGCGAGTGGAAATATTTTTATCGCTTGATCCTTCGATTGCTCGGAGTTCTAATAAGCCCTCAATTTTCCGGGGTGCTTCACTAGAATTTATAGATTTGCGGTCGCCCCGCTAGATCGCAATTGCAAAGATGAAATAACGGAGTAATTTGCCTGAATTATTCGTGAGAAGTAAAAGTTCGTCGGAGCTATCTGAAAATCGATAAAATTCAACAATTTCCGATGTTATAATTGATACTTCGGCGCCTGGACAGCTTCATCTTTCATCTCGTCTCCTGCGGAAAATATAGCTCGACAAAAAATGCTGGAGCGCACAACGCTCGACGTGTTTTAGACGACGATGTCTCTCGTCATCTTGACAGTTGTTTTTACGGAGCTTCCCCGTTGACATTTTCCTCCTTCTGCCCCTCCTACTCCTCTCAGGTTTGTGCACACAGACGGGAAATTGAATTTCGACCGCGGGCG
Source organism: Venturia canescens (assembly GCF_019457755.1). NCBI lineage: Eukaryota > Metazoa > Arthropoda > Insecta > Hymenoptera > Ichneumonidae > Venturia > Venturia canescens. Next base: position 11,811,137 of record NC_057430.1, read on the forward strand.
TCTCCTTCCGTCGAGACTCACGCTCTCTTATAGCCCTCGAACGCGCCGCCATTTTTTCTCCTTTTTGCCTCCTTCCTCCTTTCTCTCTTTCTCTCGGAGTCCAGCACTTTGGCACGCGAGTTCCGTGTTCGTTGTAGCGCGAAAAGCCGTCACTATACCCCGGAGAATGTCCACGAGGAGCGTGGCAAACGTGAAGAAAAAACAAATAAAGAAACGAAAGATTGAAGATAAACATGAAGGGGGGAGGGGATGGAAGACGACGAAATTGGAGTCATCGAGGGAATTTCATGTTAATATTAACATTGAAAATAACTAGGGTCGGAGGGTCATCACTTTCGTGAAAATGGAGCGACAAATTAAGTCTCACAATCGAATTTTTTTTCTCTCTATTTACTCTCATTCTCTTTTGCAGCTCTTACCAGTGAAAGTTCCCAATCAGATGGACCGGAGGACTTTGAACGGAAGTCAAAGTGTGATGAACCTAAGAGAAAGAGGAAAAAATGTAGTGGAGAAAAAGCGTGATGAGGCAACCGGAAAAGCAAAAAGAATTGAGAAAAATGAGCCCCGTGAAGTGCACGAGATAGATAAAGGGGGACGAAAAAGATAAAGAAAGAGGCAAATAAGTTTGTCCAGAAAACTTCTGACCAGGCTTCTCCGCATTCTCCTTTTGCTTCGCTTTTGACGCCAGCAACACCGAGCGGGATGAAGAGAAGCGAAGAGGCCAAGGAAAAGCAGGAGCAGGCTCCATCAGAAAACGAGGAGAGTTTCTTTATTAACGTTCGCTTCTAATGCCTCTGCTATGCCGCCTCATAATCTAGCCGTCCGTGAGGCGATAAGGAGATAAGTTTTCCAGGTCTTCCCGGAAGGCTGGATCCCTCATAAACTTTGATCGTTTGTATCGCCACAATCCACGCGAGAGTCTGCTCCAGAGCAACTGGTGCCGTTGTTTCTTTGACCAAAGTCCACAATTATCGGGGAGCAAACTTTTTTTTTCATCCACTTACAAATTTATTGATTAAGCTCGGAATAAATATTTCACAAACAAATGTTCATTTTTTTTAGGTTTTTTTTTCGTTTTCTTTTTTCAGGAAGTAAAACTTCGATTCGGTTCCCATACTCAAAAGCTTCGTTCTCAAACAACATTTTACCCATTCAAAATTTTAAGTCCAATTTCACCAAATTGGTGAATGAAAAAAAAAAAACAGAATAAAGGGAACATTGAGAATATGAAAAAAATCATTTTTCATTAAAAAAAGTTTAAACGAATGAGACTCTTACTTTGCATTGTATCCCGAAGTTTGAGAAGTGGCAGAAGTCGTGAGATCCCAGAGTTTAATCGTGCTCGAGATATTTAGCGTCCGGTTGTGGTTTTCGTCCTTTATTCCACCGAGGTATCGGAGGCGCAATTTCAAGCTCCGCAAGCCACAAGCCGAACTTTTGGTCCGTTTGCATCTCAAGTTTCATCGAAGCAACTAGTAGTGCCGGTTGATGGCCGGAGGGGTTCGATAAAGACAGGGAGCGAGAGAGAGAGAGAGAGGGCGAGTTTCGCAATTCGAACTCTCAAGGCTTCCTCTCCCCTGCCCTTTCTTCGTGGGGTTCGGTGCTCACTTCTGTGCACAACAATGTACAAATATCTGTAGAGACGAATGTTGTCATTTTTTTCTATCCTATCAAAGACTCAATGCATCAGCGAGGCCGGAAGGAAAAATCTGCGGGATTTAGCGACTTCGAAAATGAGCCCCGTTTCCAAAAGCTCTGAAAATGATTTTCTACGTGCCCCTTACAGATAAAATGCCCATACAAAATTAGACACGAATACGAGCCCCAATATAAATGAATATTCCGTATAAAAAAGTGACAATATTCAATATCGAAACTGCGAATATTTATTTTTCATATCGTTCACTAGTGTCTCGCTCTCGTAAAATTTCTGATACGAAGATATATCGAATTCTATGCCCCATGGCACTTTGCCTAGTCGATGCGGTTTCCGAGAACCGGAATTTTCCAGGACTATGACGTTGTCTCGGCTCTTCTGGTGTGGTAGAATGTAATCGTGGTGGTGGTGGAAGAGTACTCTCCTTGGAATGTTCTCTCGTGCTTCTACTCTCTCTCTCTCTCTCGTGCTTTTTCTCTTTTGGTTCTCTGTCCTACCGCGAGAAGCGGAAGAGCTTGCCCGAGGGCGGAAGTTACGGTGTACCAGAGAGCCTCAGACATTGGACGTCACTCGAGGCACACTGTGTTCCGTGATGCGCATCAAGACAGTAGGAAAAAGATGGCGAATGAGGGAGGGGAAGAGAGAGGGAGAGGTGAAGAAACGACAGAGAAGCTACTGGCAGGGAAAATCATGCAGGCCCTTAGGAGTTCAGATTTCGAGTCACAGCGTTCCAGAGCGTTTCGTTTCCCTGCGCCTTACCCCTGACACTGTACACCGTCGTTTTACGGAGTCTGGAGAAATGCACCTTCAATTTCAACCTTCTTTTTATCTGTCCGAAAAACTCTACTTCGTTTGACCTTCTCTCCATTTTTCTTGAAGGATCCGCAGGGCCAGTCTCACGTGCGTTGGCTGCTTCAACATTTTCTGTCACTTCCATTAGCGAAGACCATCAACAAGTCGGGGGTAAATTTATTTTGAGAAAAACCAATTGAAAGGATGCTTAAAGGAAATGGAAAATTGGGAATACGTGAAGAATGGAAACGTCGAGAGAAAGACGAAGCTTTAACACAGCGGGTTTGCAACGTGAGGAAACAACCGCGCTGCAGAAATAGCCGAGTCCTGATAAGGGACGAGTTGCCGAGGGGGTCAATCGAGTCAAGTAGATCACCGAGCGAGACAGCCACTTGAGACGGTCAAACGATCGACTCTCTTCACGACAACAACATATAAAAAAACATTTCGTGCTATTTCGATCCGATAAACTCGATAAGGGAAGTCAAGATTTTGTAATGTTTTGAAAAAATTCTTACAGTACTTGATTCAAAAAATTTCAAGAATTTCTTGAATTTTTCATTGCAAAAAATGATAAAAAATCACCTTTCATTAGATGAGCAATCGAGCCAAGACTCATCGTGCTGTTCAGGAGAAACGACCAGTCTCGATCAGACCACAACAATGTTAACAATTCATAATTATTTCGTTAAATAATCGAATAATTGTTGAGCTGCTACGAAGAGAAGACTAGTTTGTAAAACATGTGGAATTATTTTGGTTATTTTTCTTCCTGGAAAGCTCCTGTAGCTCTCTTTTTGTTTCTTATAATCAAATGCACCGCTTAAAGTCAGAGCAGAATGTAATAACATTCTCTCACGAAGGGGTCAGCCTACCGTGAACAATGTATTTTCCGGGCAGGTTGGACGACGGAAAAAACGATGAAATTACGAACGTAAGGAGGAAACAATATACGAGGAAGTGGATAGAGAAAATACATGAGGCCGAAGAGGGGGAGGCAGTCGCGATGCGTTAAAAGATGGGAGCGCGCAATCTCTTCGGCTCTTTCCCCTTTTCTCTTCGCCGTTTCAATTTCCAATGATATCAACCGCTTACGAGAAGCTTGGGAGCACCGACCTCCATCCCAAATTACGAGGAACGAGACGGGAACGTCGCAGAGCAAGCTTGAAATTAAATAAGACGGGGATCAGGACAATACAAAAAACGTTTGGTAAGTTTGTTATACAAGCGAAGAAAGCGAGGCAACGATTCTCGTCATTGCGACGACTCGGTTCCTAAATCGAATCATTCTCTTGGTTTGTCGCTAACAAATAAGTGAAAAAAAAAAAATATATACTGCATCCCTTCGGGAATGCTTTCGACGAGCTTTCTCCGTTGATAAAGTTTATCGTTTCCTTTTTCTTATCTCTCGGTTAGATTATTTTCATCGAATAAATATATTTATTCTTATCACCAGTTAAATCGTGGATTGGAAAAAAAATGAAACAAGGATACAAAAATTTGCGAAACCCTCTCCAAAGAGCAACGAAATCAAAGAATATCGATCTTAGATGTCAATAAGTTGCGTTCATTTATAGATATCGCACACATTCCAATTGCCCGTCAACTATAAATAACGAAAGAAAACATGAAGATATTTGTTGCCCAAGATGATAAGGATTGTGGTGAGTGTTCGACGATCAACTCATCACCAAGTGGCTCAGGAGGTGTTTGATTAAATTCGTCAGAGCGATCCAATCGGAATCGCGGTCGATTATCGAGTGAATTGTGAATTGTAATACAATATGATGTTAAAATAATCGTAGACGGTAATCGAATGCGATTGATCTTTCGTAATGACATATGAGGCCTGATAAAACGTCGTGCGATCGGTTAAAGTACAATTTTTTAAAATAAGACTGGGCGATATGAAAATAAGTGTTTGCCAAAAGCGATGTTTCGAGTCTTGAAATGATTTTTTAAACAGTAATTTTCATTCTCACTCCAAGAAAATGAACAACATAAAAATCTGCGACGACAATATTTATCTTGATTTTTATGACTCTGGAAGGAATAAAAATTTATTGCATTACGGAAAACATAGAATTGCTCCGAAAGAATGTCGTACCTGGCGCGGCTTTCACTCGGTCGATCTTCCCAACAATTTTTCCTCGTTCCATCTGCTTATTGCGAATTCTTCTGTGTCTCATTACCCGACAAGATTTCCGCGTCAAGAAGCAAAATGCCCGCACAAAATACGATTCACCCGTTTCTTGAGTCTCGAAGCGGCGCTCGCTCTCTCTTGTTTTTTTCTCATTTTTTTCTTCACAAACCCTGCTCTGTCATAAAGTGTATCGATCGAGGGTGTTCTCTTTCCTCGGAACTGACTCTCCGAGGCGCGAATAACTCGAGACTATCTTTTCCCTGCTCTCCCTTAGCGGGCTCGTGAATTCTTTGGACCTTTTTTTATCTCACAGACGTCGAGACGTATTATAAAGTAACGAGAGTGAGAGGAAAAAAAGCCGATAAAATTTCCGTGCATGAAGAATCGACACGGGAACTCTTGCTTCGTTAGGTTTATTAAGAGTAAATCTGTCACTGGAAAAGCATATTTAAATATGAAGGTGAAATATGGAGATTCGAGGCTCTCGATATTCTCCAATGAAATCCATCAATTTCGAAATCGCGTATTGGTATAAAAATAATAATAGCTGATCGGACCTCCGTATAAGACTTTTTTCCCATTTATATTAAATTTTAGTCGATGTTGTACCAGAAGCGAAAAAGGAATAAAAAATCGTTCAGATGAGATAATAAATAATTTATCTTGTCGAAATAAGATTTTTATACGGATATACTCTACTGGGAGAGCAAATTTATGCAAAGAAAAATAAGAAAAAGTAGTAATTCCTATCTATACGTGTATGCTTACTCGGAGTCCCGATAGACCTGATTGCCCCCCTCCCTTCGTGCCCCTCTTCACTCTTTATCCACCCTCGTGCCATCCTCGTTTCGTGAGATCGAACGAAAAGTTTCGCGAGCTCCTGCGGGACTCGACTCGAGGGAGCGCGAGAAGGACGGAGACCGAGGAGAGCAAAAAAACCCCCCCAAAGTCTGCTCCACGACTTTTTTCTCCACTTTTCGTTGCAGACGTCCGTGCTCGTTCTTACCATCCCAAGAACCTTCGTTTCCCATTGGGAGAGAGGGAAGGAGAAGCACAAGTATATGCTGAGAGAAAGAAAAATATAAAGAATATGAGAAGAGAGGAGCAGAGCAAGAAACGAGGATGAAAAGCGAGATAAAACGAAAAAGTGGGTTGATTTTCCGAACTCAGTCCCCTCCCCCCTCCACACACTCGAAAGATTTCTAAATCGAGTCTCCGCGTCCTAATCGGATGTTTCAAGTTATGTCAAACTTTTTCCTACTTTCGCCTCCACACGAGCTCGAATAAAAGAGACTTTGTAAAACGAATGAACCATTTTTTTATCTATTTTTTTTGCCTCCATCCGATTATAAGAATTTTTGAAGGGTTACAAAAATGGAAGCTTATTTTTCGTTCGGACTCCAGGAAAATAAGAAACGAAAATGCAATATTTGTTTGAACTTTTTTTTCATTTTCATTAAATCAATAACGTTGCTTCGAAACGGCCCTATTATGAATGACGAGGACACTGGATAAAAAAGGATTCAAAATATATGAAAATAGGATGAAGCTCCTTTGTGTAAAGAGCTTTGTCAGATCAGATAGTGCAATGTAAGATCGCAATATATTCAGTAATATGTGAACGTGCTTCGATATGGGAGCCAATACACCATGTTCTACAAGCTATATGACATAAATAATGTATGGGAGAATCAAAGACGTTATGCTCTCGAGTAAGAAATATGCGACGTTAGGAAATTTTTATTTTTATTGATTTTTCCTTTTCCTTTTTTCCTCTCTCTCTCTCTCTTTTTCATTCCCATAGTCGAGCTTTCAATATTGATTCATCGTAAAATCTGTCGTACATCCTTAGCCCAAGTTCTCTTGCTCATTCTTCCATTATTGCGAATCGTGCGCCATATTTAAATGTTCTGCATCTCTGTTTTTTTTTAGAAAACAGTACAAAAATATTTCATTGTTGTAAAATAACAAAGTTTGGAAAGATTTATGATTAAGACGGATGTTCATTAATTTTTGAATTTCGGTGACATATTTGTACACAAAAATGACTATTTTCCAAGCTCCTTTGTATTTATTATTTATTTATTAGTAACGAGAGGAAAATTGGTAAAAATCGAGCTCTTTTTATTCGAAAGACTCTGGTTTACAGCCAAGCTTATGTCTTCCAGCTCGCATCGACGTTTCGTTAGAATAATTATTTCGTGAGTCAGTGCTTACAGCGACGACACACGTCAAATTTAATCTCCATCGCACTTCTTTTATCTCTGCGTTTCAAATGTTTCGTTCATTTCTGACACTTGGATCATGATTGTCTCTAAATTTTATTGTTTCACACACAGATTACTCATCGTTGTATCAGATCCATTCATTCGAAGAAATCTTGATGAGAAATTTTCATTGAGTCGGAAAATAAAAACATTTGTTTCGACACATCTGCAGACCGATCGCCAGCTCAAAGTTCACGAACGCCAGTGATCATTGTTAAATATCAATAACTCGATGTTAATATTAATCATTATTTTTCTTATACGAAAATATTGGAATAAAAATAAATTGGAATGAAATTGAAAAAAAAAAAAAAACACGAACAAAAAATAAAGTAAAACGATTCGTGATTCTAATATTAATTTTTTTTATCTAATTTTTTTCACATTTCATGAGATCACGTTGAATACGTTGAAAACAGAAAAAAGTGCGTACGACTAGCTGTGAATAATATTCCTGTGAATTATTTATGTCCCATCAGAAAATCGTCGTCGCTGTGTCTTTCGCTAGGTCCATTATTTATTCAATCGAAAATTCTCAAGGAAGAGAGCGTGCAAGGAATAACGAAAGGATGCACGTGCGACGTTGTTGCTCCAGCAGGCTGTCCCTCTCATTCTATTTCCAACCTTTTCGCGACAGTATATCAGGAAGTCGGAGCGCAAGTTTAAAAAATAAAGGACGCACAGTTCAAACGAGATGTGTGTTGGTTGAATTAATATCTTATTTCTTGATATACTTTTTCCTATTCGAGTCCCCCATTTTCATGCGTCTATCGTCAGAACGAAAAATCGGTATGCATTGCGTCATATTTATTCCGGACTAGGAATTATTCGTAAGAAGAAATATTCCGAATGTGGGGACGAGGAAAGAAAAAATGGTATGAAGAGGAGAGCAAGAATTATAAAAACTGGCATGAATTCTCCACAATCTCGTGGGACCCCGAAGACACGACACATCTTTTCGAATCCACCGTATTTTCATCTGCTTCTAAGAGATATAAGAAGACGATCGAGATAACGGAAACGAAGCACACGGCAAATCCAGCGGGACTCGTAAATTTGCACTCGCTTTTCTTTCTTCGTAAACTTTTTTTATCGTTTCCTCTGTAGGCAACCTGCTTTTCTCACCTTTTTCTTTCGAGTTCTTCTCTTTCGTCTCTACAATCAAACGAAACGCATTCAATTGGGCAAACCCGACGGGGTTAGGGTAAACCGAAATTTGCAATGCCCGAATCGATGACCAATTTCAAAGTCCCCTTTCCCAGAGACGTTTTTGGAAAGACTTCGTTGAAAAAAATGTTCGCGCTTAAGGAGTTTCGGTACAAAAGTCTAAATGTTAAGAAATTGATCAAATTTGGTGATAATGTTCTTCAACATTAAGTGCGAAAACACAAATTTTTTAAAAATTTTCTTCTACTTAGTTATCGAGTAATTACGCATTAAAGCAGATTTCTTATGCCCGGAATGTATACCTATATATATGGAAACGCTATGCTTATACACGTGAACTTTAGTGATCAATTACTCGATAACTGTGTAGAAGAAAAATTTTAAAAAATTTGTATAGTAAAATTTGGCATTAAAGAATATATTGTTCACCAAATTTTATAAAATTCTGAACTTTTTGAATTTTTAAATTTTTTTAGCATGGCAACATTGTATCGCCTGTACCGAAACTCCTTAAGGAGGGTGGCTACCGACGATACAATGTTGCCATGCTAAACCATGTTAAATACATTAAAAATTTCAAAATGATAAGAATTTAATAAAATTTGGTGAACATATTCTTTAGGGCCAAATTTGACAGTACAAATTTTTAAAGATTTTTCTTCTGTACAGTTATCGAGTAATTGATCACTAAAGTTCAAGTGTATAAGCATAGCGTTTCCATATATATAGGTATACATTCCGGGCATAAGAAATCTGCTTTAATCCGTAATTACTCGATAACTAAGAAGAATAAAATTTTGAAAAAAATTGTGTCTTTCCACTTGATGTTGAAGAACATTATCACCAAATTTGATCAATTTATTATCAATTTGACGAACGTAGCCACCCTCCTTAAAAGTCGAGTAGAAAAAAAACGGTAAATAATGTTGACAGTGTCATATGCACCGGAAGATAAGAAAACCTGATCCATCGTGAAGCGGGAAGGGTGAGTATTCGAGGGGATAAAATGAGAGGGTTGAAAGTGCGGAAGAAATATTTAGGAGGATGGCGAGTGAGAGAAAGGGTCGTGCTTCCTAATCAGCTTATTTCCATAGCTCGCACCTTTTGTGACCCGTTGGACACCCGATCCCTGGGATTAAAGCATTGTCGCGTTATGCCTGCGCGCTTATATTATTATAAGAGGGAAAGGATCGGGATCGCGTCAGCGGTGGGAGGCTGTGAGAATAACGCGACGAGTAAAAGATGACTCCACGTACCGAAGCCGTGAGGATTCCCGTCAGGTTTACGCTTCTGTTAAATATGAAACAATAATAATATATACTCTCCTCGGGCGCACTATTGTAACATAATACACACCGAGGGAGGAGGCAAAGTGAGCGAGGGCGAGGAAGAAGAAAAAGGTACGAGCAGGGGCTGTTGGCGAATGAGGGAGGAAGGGGAGAAGGAAGCTTTATCCAGCGGGAAGGAGATAAATTGCTCGTGAATGATGGTACAATGAATTTAACGCTGTTACTACCTCTCCAGTAATATACAACTCCTCGAAATTACGAGCTAAACATATCGCTTACTTGATAAATAATTATTTAGCCGATAAATAATCGCACCCTTTGCATGATTCGGGCACTCGTGAGAACATCAGCTCGGGGCTTTGTCTGGCTTTTCGATAATTCGCAGACGTAAATACGTCGAGAGTCAAATGAACACTCGTGGGAAACGTGATTATGATGTTATTTGGAAAATTTGATTTCTCATTCCATGCGGCTAATCGAGTCTCATATTGGATCGTATAAGCGCATGTATGTGGCAGGAGGAAAAGCTCCAAAGTTTAATAACACACGGGGTCGAAAGCTCGAGTCGTCTGCTCTCAAGGAAATTGACGGCTCTCCGGTCTATCGTACGAGAATACACAAACAGGGAGCGCGATCCTCGCTTCTGTGTGCTAAAGAACCCAGTGTGTCCAGGGGTCCAAGCAAAACAACACAGAAATAGCAAGAGGGGCGAGGCAGCGGGGAAGCGAGAGCGAACGTGCGAGGGGGAGACAGCAAAGCAAGAGGGGACTTTGAGTGTATCGAGGTAAAATGTGATTTCCGTCGTGGTCATGAGGGAATACACTAGATCTGCAAATTCGAGCTGGTTCTCCTCCCCCGAGCCTCTATGTCCTGCTCTAAATTCTATGTTTCACTAGGTACGACCTCAAGGAAACCAGACGGGCTGCACAGATCGAGCGTCATCCGAAATTGAACGAGTTTATATCGCGCTCGACCACAGGGAGTACGCTTTACCTCGAGGGACGAAAACTTGTAAGTAAATAAATATTTATAAAGACACGTGATTATTGAATAGCCAGAATTTTTCGTGCCAACTCTGAACAAGCGACTTGGCCGTGGGACTTTTTGCATTGATTTTCCTTCTGTTTGCTTTGCAATTATTCATCGTCAACGTACTTATAGATTTATGAATTTTTTCGTCGTTCACACCGATTTCAAGGATCCCTGATAATCCTGGTGCTTCGCAACTGCTTTGCCGTTATCATTTTTGTATGACTCTTGTTTGGATTGCTGTTTTCTCCTGCTGCGATTGCCACTGTTAATTATATCATCGCCCTCACGATTTTTTGCCCGTTCGCACACTTTTCTTCTCGCACACACACAAACACATACGAGAGCTCTTTATCTCCTTCCCCTTTCACCATTAGCCAACGTTAATTAATGTAACTCGGCGAGTAATACGAGGATAATTACTTTGCTCGAGTGGCCTGGGTCGTCCAAAAGTTTGCTCGTTATCGAATGCTTCTCGTCGGGTTACGTGTGTTATCCCATACGCTTTGGCATCTCATGTAGCGTGCCTACGAATACGCATAAGTTCTCTCGCTCCTCGTCGCTGCGACATTATCAAACGAGCCCGCGGGCTTGACTTGAGAAGAAACACTGTGCTTTGTTTAGTGGCGAATTCAACGATTTCTATCATTTTGTTTATTCACGTTTTTGAGCACTGAAGCGAGATAAAAATATTGAAAAAAGTAGTTTCTCAGTTGCTGAATACTTTTTTTTAGGGTTCGAGGATAACGGAGGCAGAGGGACTCTGCTTTTTGGTACTTTGGCTCTTCATTTATTGCCGTTTGAAGGCGACTGCTCCCAGGGAAACAATGATCTTTGTTATAATTTTGTGCTCGCCTGTACAGAGCTCGTTCTACGAAGTTCCGAGGCCAGGAGACGCGCGGCCTCCGGACTGGTGAAGGGTCGAAAGACCACATCACTCGTCAGCCGAGCGAGCAGACCGCCCTTGAAATTTAAGGGTGAATTTGTACACCGTATACATCGAATTGTGGAAAGGTTAAGGGCGTGACCCGCGTTATTCGACGCACAAAGTGACGCGGGCTGCGCCCTTTTTTCGTTCACGTTCACGCAGAGACAGAGAGAATAAAGAGAGAGGGAGGGAAAGCAAACACATCGTGGAGCATCGCCTGGCTAGATGTCAACCCTCTGCGCTTCCTGACCACGTGAGAACAGAAGAAACTTGGCAAAGCTTGCCAAAGAGAAAGAGGGAGGGACGAAGACAAAGAGAAATGTGGGGAGAAAATTGAGAAATCCCTTTGGAAGGAGCTTTGTTCGTGCATATCCTGCTCGTCCCGGAATCACAAACCAGGCGAACACATCTCCGATGACCGCACGCTCCTCGGGTAAGTCACCACTTCAATCCGCGACTCTCGCAGAACAATTCTCATCGACATTTTCAATGTCTAATGAAAATCATTTGATAAATCATCGTGTTATTATGGAAAGGAAATAAAAACAAAGAGTTCTGCGTCGACTAGGGTCGTAAAATGGGGCGACGAAGCGTATTAATTTCGGAATCATATCTGGTGATCAAAGGTCGGAAACCAATTTTGGACAACTGTATGTCAAAGATCAAGGAAAACAACGTTTCGCATACGAGACGGATGGAAGAAGAATAAGAGAAAGAAGTCAGATAAGACGATCGGTATAATTGGACGAAGGAGATGAAAAAAAGCGTTGGACAAAAATAGGGAGCCTGCAGAATCCAATCGCAATAAAGTTCAAGTGTCGGAGCGTAAAATCTTGCAATGTCACGACCCCGATTAATCGCGCTGGATTTGTCACAGCCTCGGATCGTCCTTCGCGTCTTCGCGTCTGAGGGTAACATCCCTTAACGATAAAACGGCGAACCTCGCGTCGTTTTCATTGGTGAACAGTCCTTTTGCTCGCTACAATGCTCGATACACACCGATGAGAAATGCAATGAGACGTTTAACACCCCCCGCAGACCCACGCGCCACGTCTACCCCTTTCGCACTCCTCGTATCCGTGTTTCGACGAACTAACCCTCAACGTTACGACATGATGAAACTAACATAAGAATGGAATGAGCTCAAAAAAGGCAGTATTTTTTGCACGAGGAAACACGAGAATGGCTTTCGACTGACCGCAGCACGTTGACTTCTCCCCTTCAACCCCCAACCCGGATCGCCCTCTCTCTCGTTGCTTCCTGCAATAGATTTTTTCGGTAATCCGATTCTGGGAATTGAGAAACTTTAAGAAAATGTATTTCCTTCGAAAAAGGCAGAATGACTGATCGATTGTTGGATCTGTATTTATGCCCCGAAGAATCCACGGTGCGATTAAAAACTCAACAATAAAATAATAACAGAAGATTCGATATAAACCAGAAAAAAAAGAAAAATATGCGACCAACGTGTCAGGAGAGTCGATTTATCGAAGATCACTCTATGCATAACCTGGTACGTGCCCTTCATCATTGAATTAAGTTAACTAAGTTATTTGGTCTCTTCACAGGCGAACGAGTACGCAAATAGTCTTGCCTTCTGGCAAGGAGGCAATTGACGAGTCGGAAGAGGGTTTTATTCAATGTATTTTGCTTCAGTATTCACTTTGAGGCAACTAAGCGGTTTACAAAGATCAATATGATAGTAGTTAAAAAAAAATAGAAAATACAATATGAGATGGTGATTCCGTAATACAGACATAGACGGATAGTTTTATTAATCTTTTAGCTATAAAATTAGAATACATTACATTCATCCTCTTTTCTTACAAAAAATATTGTCTTTGATTGCTTATTTTATCTTATACTTCACATGATTCTTTTACCCACATTATCAGTCGTTTCTTAAAGCATTTCAGTGTTGCTTCTTCTTTCACCGTCATCGGTAATTTATGAAAAAACATTTGAAAACCTTAAACGTGATTGTCTTTACTGTTGTTTTCGTTCTTGTTTCGTTAATCTTTACATTGTTTCAATTCTTTTCTTGACCTCTTGTGTTGTATATTCTATCGTATCAACTAAATATTCAGGAGTCAATTTGTTTTTCATTTTATAAATTAGGACACAAACGTTAACATACATTCTCGGTCGAAATGTAAAAGGTTGAAATAATACAAAAAAAATTAATACAAAGTAAAATGAAAGTAGAAATATAATACAAAGTAATGAAGCATATAACATAATCGGTAAGGTAATGTTAGAATAGTAAATTTGTGGTGATAGTGAGCTGCTGCGAATAATGGTGCGGAGAAACAATGCACAACGATAAAATAATCACTGCTCATTTCTATAAAAGTCTTTGATGAAAAACCTTAAACAAAACTAGAAAAACTTTATACAAAACAGAAGAAAATGACATTCGCGAAGTGTGGAAAAAAGGATCGACTTTCGCTGGGGAGTTAAGAATAATGCTCCCGGTGAATGTTGTATTAAGTAGTAAAACTCGGCGACTAGTTGGACAATTTTGTGGTGAAGTAAAAAAAAAAACGGAGATACACACGAGGAGAGAAAACTTGTGTCTTTCTCCTTTCCCGAACCGTCGGACGTTGCAGTTGGCGCTTTTTCTTGCGTTTATTTTTTATATTTCTTTTTACATCTTTTTCGGTGTTTCAGTTTTTTGTTTGTTTTTTTTTTTTTTTTTTTTTTTTTTCGTGAAAAGTCTCTCGGAAAGGTAGTTACGGAGCACTAACGATTCCTGCAACACCATATAGCCTCGGGCAGTTACCACCACGTGCCGCTATAATATCCCGATGGCACTGTGGAACTCACCCTTCCTTCTCACACTCTTTTTCTATAGATGCGGGAAAGTTCTCGTCCGTGCTCTTCTCCCAAACGGGAGAAAATAATTCGATACAATTGGACTGTGTGCTGGCACAGAAAGAGAAAGAAAGTGGGGAGGAAGAAGCGAGAGAAAGAACGTCACATTGTGCACCACGGAGCGTTATACAACGGAATTTTGCCATACACCAGGGCAGGGAAAACTACAAAGAGCAATATCGTGTCAGAAGATAATTGCGGGCAAACGATAGTACGGACGTGGGAGAGACATCGTGCGGTGCTCTTGCACGTAAACTTTACGACCGTTCAGTATTTCCTTCACAGCTCATACACCAACGAACGTAGTACATGTGTGGATAAATATATGGGTTAATTTGTTGTTTTCACCCGGTTCGAATTGCCACGGAGTCGAAACAAACGACGATGCAACTGAGCATGTTAAAACCGTAGGCGGTAAAAAGTGATCGTATTCGGGACCGATATTCTGCATGTATGGGGAAAAAGCAATGTGAAACGCGGTCGCCGGGTCAAGGCTATTAGCAGATTTCGACAAATTGCTTCGCTTCCCTTTTTTTACGATCCTCTTCGATCCAACGCGTCAATCGTGTACTAATCGTGGACAGCTGTCAGTACTGGATCTGAAATTCCCTTGATGGGCCATCACAGAGGTCGACCTTTGCGCTCGTGCCTTTAGATTCGTCGGTTTTATTCAATTTCAACGAAAAAATAAACTTTCCCAGCGAACAATTGAAATGTCAGGGATCTTGATGTGACGGCGGACGCGTCCTTCTCACGATTAGAGATTCTCTCATATTTATAGCTTCGAGTATTCTTGATCACGAAAATTTACGACGAGTGACTAAAGCAAATGATTTCTCTTCAGTTTTTGTGCCTCTCGAATTTGTGCTTGTTTAATTAAGACTGAAAATTCAATGACGTTTGCCATCGAATTACGAAATAAAATGTGCTTTGATTGCAATGGAAAAATAAATTGAATTTTTATTAAAAATTTGTCTCACACAGATGAATCGATAAAATACATTTCTAATGCTCATGTCATTCGGAATCTTTGGGCAATCGTTCTTTTAAAGTACTTTGGCTGTTCAATAACTAGGCCACTACTTTATTTTGATTAAATTCAAGTACAAATTATTAATAAAATTAATAAACACCTGCATTGAGAATATTTTTATTACATGAATGTAATAAAATGCTTTAAGAATATCGTAAAAGATGAAATTTATACTTCAACTTGACTAGTTGACGATTGAGTCGGCACCGATGACACTTTAAATACACATAACCTAGGGAACATTTTTATTGTGCGAAAGAAAGTTTATGTCGCTGTAATGGCACCGAGAAAAAATTATGGTCAATTCGTTAAAAAAAGCAAAACTACTAGACGAATAAAAAAAAAGTACGCGAGTCAGTGTTAAAAATAATAATTTTCATATTTTCTTTCTTAAAAGCCTCGTAAGGTAATATTTTGTTTTAAGAAACGGAATCTTTGATAAATTTTCTTCACGGTACAAACTTGTTCGAAGCTCGAACGCCGCACAATTTGTTCCGAATTAATATTATTGTGAGTTCTCCCATAAGGTACCGTGTTAAAAACTCAATATTGTAAATGAAATAATTAAAAATTTTGCCCCGTAAGAGGCCCCGGAACTGTGCTTATCGTTATCAGGGGACCTTAAACTATCATTGACCGCAAAAAAAGTGGACCTTCACTATACTTTATTCCGAACGGCCGAACTACTTTAATAGAAAGTGAAAAAAGTTTAAAGTTAACTCGAGTTCCATGGATGACATTTACATTGAAAGTTTAATTTGATTCTCTTCTTTGCTAATCTCAACATGAGCAAATATTTCTACATTCAAAGCTCAGATATTTCAGATTACATAGAATTACGACGTATTAAATCCTCCTGTTGAGAGATAGCGAGACCACGTCGATTCTTGAATTTATCTGCTGTTGATCTGCCATGAACTCTTCGGTAGTTGCTCATCGTCACGTGCAGCGGTTGAAGGATTGGTATCAACATTTGATCATCAGCTGCGATATAGAAGAGCTGGAAGATTTAGAAACTTTTTTTTTACGAAGTAAATTCCAATTGACCGGAGCCATGGCTTTTGCTTTTTCCTTATCTTTTATTTGGTTGATCCTCTTGGAAATTCTTTTACATTTTGAGCTTTAATTCCGCTCTGTACATCGCTGGTACGCAAAGTTACTCGAGGAGAAGGAAGGGGATGGAGAAGCAGCTTCCGGAAAGATGCGTATCTAAATTTAAGGGGAAGAAATTTCGTAGAGAATTCTTATTGCACAAAACGGCTGGTATCATGCGCTTTATTTCTTCGAGCAGCACCGACGAACAGCTTCGGGGAATGAAAAAGGCGTGATCTCGCTGGAAAGAATACAGCAAAGGTGAGCGGAAACGAGGGAAACGTGTGCGCATCGAGAAAAATAGAGAAACAGCACGGAGAGGCAATTTCGTTGAACTTTGAGCGAAAAGCACCGTCGTCTACAAAATGACGGGACTGCTTTTTATATTCAATGGAAAAGTTTAAGATACTAAAATGTCGACGAGCAAGGAAAAAAATGTTCTTTCTACGACGAAGAATCCTGATGAATTCAAGAGTCCAAAGAACCCTCATTTTGACAATTAAAAATGCAAATTCCTGAGTATTATAATCTTCAAAGCGAGGCCTTTTATTCGGACTACATTTACCTCGAACGTGAAGCAAATTTCTTATGATCTCGTTCTTCCAAAGTCTCACTTTTCTAACGCACTCTTTACTTTTTATCACGGTGTAAGACAAATGGCGACTCGCTCTTTCCAGTGAAGCCTCCAGAAAATTCTATGTTATTACAAAAAGCTTATGAAATCGAAATGATTTTACGCGAGCACGATTTTCTTATCTCAGGACAAAAGTTAAAATAACGTATTAAATTTTATTCTTGCTTTGTTCGGCTCTCGCAAACATTGCAAAATATTTCCACTCTTACGTCATAATGCGATAACGAGTTAATGACTCGATAACGATTTTGATAATCAAACAATGTCGCAGAAAAATAATAATGAGTTTTTTGAAGATTAAAATTTTTGTTTTAATCAACGGTACCACTTTCTGCTTTAAAAATTATTTTGATTTCATTGTAATGAACGGTCTTCGATTTTTTTAAACTGTGCAAACTTTCGCATCAATTTTTTCAGGGTTATTGAACTAAATGAAAAATAACGAATTATCTTTTAATCGAGACTTCACCCGAAAAGTGAAAAAATCGAGTAGAATATCCTCCGAACGATCGACCGATCACTATCTTTAACAATCGTCAAGCACCGTACAGAAATTTTGTCGAAAATTTTAGGTAAATAAATTGTCTCTAATCCGTAATCTTATCCATGATCCGCCAATCGTCTTGTAAAATTGACTTCCACAATCTGATTATGAACTACAACAGATCGATCAGGAGGGGTGTGTGGTATATAAAATACGATGGTAATAGAAATGATTTTCATCCGCCTTTAATCATCGTCAAGGTAAGTAGAAAAGTGCTGAGTTTTAGGGTGAATTATTACTCATCAAGAGACGCGGTAGCGGCTCGACGCCAAGTATTAAAAAGAAATTTAATATTCTTTATTCGAAATGTGGATTTGAGCGAATGATAGAAAATAAATCACTGAGTCGCATGTTTTTGAGTAAATTTAGTCGTGAAACGAAACTCGTTTTATTGCGTTTGTAGATGAAGTTCTCCCTGGCCTTTTTGGTGGCTCTCGCCGTTGTCCGCTTCGGCAATGTCAACGCTGGACCGGTCGGAAGTTCGAACGAGCTCCAGGATGTCGTTGACGAATTTTTGGCCCTTGTACCAACGGAGAAAGTGAACGATCTTCTGGCAGAATACGCGCAGAATGATGAGGCATTCCAATCGTTTCTCGACCACCTGTTCAGCAAAGAATTCGAAAAGCTGTACGACGACGTCGAGAGGCTTCAGGCTGTGAGAGATCTTTACAAATATCTTGCCGAGACGGGACTGGACGTATATGGCCTTATAAACAAAATACACGATATTTTCGGCCTCCCACCCTTTCCAATTTATCATACGACGAGGCTACGATCGAATCGCGGAATCAATGGTTTTTTGAATGACGTCAAAGCTCTGCTGCCATTGGACCACATCAAGAAATTGTACGAGCAAAAGATGCAAACTTCAGTGGCATACTACGACTTTGTTCAACGTTTTTCGACGAAGTATTTCCAGGATACTTTCAACGCGCTGCGTCAAATTCCCAAGTACTGTCAAATAATCGACTTTCTCGAAGATTCCGGCCTCAGCGTCAATGATTTTAAGGACCTTATGTTGTCGCTACTGAACTTGCACATGCCGAGTATTTCTTGTAGATACTCGTACTCCAGGATGGGAAAATCGCTGGAACTTACTCGATCGCTCGCTGAAAAAACGGACCTCAACAAGGACCTTCAGGACTTTGTCGCCCTGGTGCCTTCCTCAAAAATTCGTAAAATCGCCGTCAAACACTTCATTTTTGATTCTGAATTCAGAACAGCCTACAATTACGTCAAATCCGAAGAGTTCTACAAGCTTGTCAGGGAGGTTCACGGAATCCCCGAGTACAAAAAGTTGCTGAAGGCTCTCGAGGATCTTGGTCTCGACGTGGACGCCCTGGTCAAGAGCATCCATGACGCCATTGGCTTCAAAACGGTTTCATCGCCTCAAATCGCCGCCTATCCTCGCTCCGTTGCTTCCTTCATCGCAGAGGTCAAAGCCGTACTCCCAGTATCTCGAATCGAGTCTCTCTACAAAGAAAAATTGGCGAATTCAGAAAGTTTCGAAGCACTTGTTGACCTCATAAAATCCCAACTCTTCCAGGACATCACGAACGCTCTTTTCGCCGATCCAATTTTTCAGGATTTCCTCCACAAAGCTCAAAAACATGGCGTTAATCTTAACGCGATCGCCGATTTCTTTTTCAACGTTTTTGGCATCACGACCCCACCGGGTATTATCGATTAATCAGATTCATTGAATTATCATCGTTATCATAAAACAAATAAAATTTATCTCGACGTAATGTACATTCAATAAAGAATTTTTATCGTCGGCGGACCTTCCTAATTTTCACCTGTTTTCTTACATTCCTTTCAACAAAATTTCATCCAATGAATTATTTTATTGGTAATTATGCAGAAATGGGGCTCCCCCAAAACGACTCCAAATCATTTTTTGTAAATATTCAGAACTGTACTATGGCATGAGAACATGTGTTTTATGGCGGCCGAAGGTGGCGATAATAATAATAAATTTGATAAATTCGAAATTTATGGAATTTCGAAAAATATGTCGAATCAGGGCTGCAGCTCGAATCTTCTTTCGATGCGTGTGCGAAATCGTTGGGTCGGTTTTATACCACTCACACACCTGGTATCGTTGGATGGATCTGTAACATCTTTCTTATTTCGTCTTTCGATTTTTTTTTTATCTCCGCTCTGTGTTTTTTTCAGATTCAAAAAGGAAATGTTTACTTTGCCCCTCCCTAAAATCGGTCGTGGTAAAAAAGGTAAAAAAAGGTTATGCGTCAACATAATATTGCTTGTTATCACGTCTCTCGTTCTTCAAGAACGTAAAAACAAAAAATCAGTCCGATTATAGGTGGAGCCTCACTTCTGCATAATTACAATTCATTTTTCAATGAGATACTTTCGTTTTACGTACACTCGAAAACCAATTTCTTGATTTCGGAGATTGTTTCGTGTTTCCGGGTAAATGTAAAGCCTTGAAATAAAAATAGTTTCCTTGTCAAATGGACAAACAGTGGCAACGTAGAAGCGGAATACAATCAGCAGTTTTTTAAATGACGAATCACTGATTACTCCGTACGACTCATGCCACCTGCAAGGCAGCCTCCGAGTTTGGCCACATAAATGGAACGTAAACTTCATTACTTTAGTGTTATGTAAGATGCCGTAGAAAATGTTATAATTCCGGAGCCACTACGAATCTAAACAATCGTCGTAAGTTTGATTCGAGAAACAATTATTCATGTGAGTTTTTATTTGTTAGATGTGAAATTCTGATTTCGACACGACGTGACATCAGAAAATCGCTTTTCTCAGAAAGCCTCCAACCAGAGGACCATAACGCAATAAAAAGTAGCTCAACCAACACCGCTCATGAGAGTCTCGATAATTAACACTTTAATCGAGTTGTAGCAGCCGCAAACTTATCTCAAAAATTATCTTCAAACGAATCTGTCGCCTAACGGATCATGCGATCGACTCTCCGCCGTGGCGAATATGATTGCTGATGAGGTTTCCTGATAAGTTGACCAGGAAGCTTGTATTAAAAATGTTTTTAGACTCTCTAAAAAATCCGAATGCGCCAGCTCTTTTCTACGATTTAACGTCGTACGAGCCCAGACCTACGCGTTTCGCATTGACAAAGATTTGCCGTTTCCAGTGAACGACTGATAAGAGGTTGCTTCAAAAAACGTTGGCTCCGGGGCAACGCACTCTATTCGCAATAAATATTAGATCCGAGTAAACTATGGGACGATGCAATATTTATTGGACCATTAGTGGATCATAGAAATAACCGTTAATCGTCAAAATAGAGGAAAAATGAAATCAATCGGATTGTTCTTGGAAAGAAAAAAATTCAAGGATTATTTATTATCAACGGTAACGTGTATTATCGAATGAAATCATAATAACCGATCGTGATCGCTCTGAATCATGGCCCTGGTTGCTCCAATCCTTAATCTTATCTACCGCCAACACATTGTCGTGGTTCTTTCATGGAATGAAGTTTCATAATCTGATTACTGTTTGAATAATTCACTCGAGTGGGGCTGTGCGTATATAAAGCGTATTAAAACGTTGAGAGATCATCAGGGACAAAATATCACTGCTGAGGTAAGTCACGAGAGTATTGTGTGAGTCGAAATTGTATAAAAATGCTGTCGAAACAAAGCTTTGTCCACTCGAATTTGAAATTGTTGAATAATATGAAAAATATATTGTTTTAATTCTCAAATCGCTAGGCTGTCTTGAAAATTCTAATTGAACAATGCCAATTACTCCTGAAAATACTTATACCGCTCATGACATAATGAAATTCAATGAAAAATATCGTTTTTTGTTGCTCTCAGATGAAGCTCTGCCTGGCACTCCTCGCGGCACTCGCCGTTTCCGGCGTTTCAAACGTAAACGCTGTACCGATAAAGTCGAGTGAGCTTCACGACGTTTTGAACGAATTTCTTGCCCTCGTACCGAAAGAAAAGGTGACGGCTATTTTCTTCGAGTATCTGGATAAAGATGCGGAGGTTCAAGCCGTTCTGAAATACATGTCGAGCGACGCGTTCAGAGAACTCGTTCAAAAAGTCGAGAGCATCGAGGACGTAATAAACTTCTACGATTATCTGGAAAAATCGGGGCTCGACGTTTATGGATTGGTAAACAAGTTGCACGAGGTTATCGGGCTTCCGCCGATCGTGACCGGAAAAATAGGAACGAGCTTGAAAATAACCGGCGGAGTTGCCGGTTTGTGGAAAGACATCAAAGCTGTTCTTCCGATCGATGCTATAAAGGCCCTTTATCACGAGAAATTAGAAACTTCACCAGCTTTTGCTGAACTCGTAAAACGTTTGAGTTCTCCGAGATTCCAAGAACTCATTAACGCTTTACGTGCCAACAAAGAATTTCGCAAAATCGTAAGCTTCCTTAAAGAGGCTGGTGTTGACATAAACGCGATCAAAGACGTTCTCGCCACGATGTTTGGCCTGCAGTTCCCTGACCAATATTCCATGGCCAGGGACGCTCAGAATACTGATCTCGTGCAGGATCTTGTGGATTTCCTGGGTCTTTTGCCAATGGAAAAAATCAACGACGTCGCCACGGAATACTTTTACAACGACGCCGAAGTCCAGCAAGCTGCAGAGTTCGTTAGATCTGAAGAGTTCAAACAACTCCTCACCGAGGCCGAACAAAACGACCAATTCTATGCTTTCGTTAATTTTCTCGACAAAGCTGGATTCCCCGCGACCTTTTTGATCAATGAACTCAACCGGGCTTTGCACGTTGAAGATCTCAAACCGAGTCTCTTCCAAATGTTGCGTCGTTCCGGTAAAGGAGTCCGGGGCATGCTCGATGAAATCGAAGCTCTCGTGCCTTATGATCAGGTCAAAGCCATGTTCGAATACAAACTCGAGCACTCTCAGGTTTTCAGTAATTTCATACAACAGCTCCGATCACCCCAATTCAAAAGCATCGTCCTCGACCTCGCTCACAATAAGAATTTCGAAAAATTGGGATACCGCGCTGCCGATTTTGGTATCAACCTCGAAGCCATTGCCAGCTTCGTCTCCAGGGTCTTTGGCATCAACCTCTAGGAAAACACATTTTTATAACATATCGGCCCACCTCAATCATGGCTTTGGCTAACTTACATTTCGACGGTCAGCTTAGAGTTCAAAATCTCACTGTGTTCAATCGATTTTATTCGTGACATTCTTGATTCTTAACCACCACATTGAATCCGATTACGAGGCTATTATACAGTTTATAAATATATTTAATGTTCGTTGATTTGTAATGCATGTTGAATAAATGTCCGGAAATGACAGTCGTCGAGTCTTATCAACTTCCTGATCATTATTTTCTCGTCGTCCTCCGCCTCGACAAACCGGTACAGCAAAGAATCAGAATAACAAGCTTCACGCTGCTCGACGACGATTTAGCGATCGTCGATTTTTCTTTGACAAGCTTTCGACATAATCTTTGACATCCAAGTGGACCAGCAAAGATGGTCACCTTCAAAACAGTTTTGCAGTGTCATGTACGTTTAAATTCAAAATTCTGTTCACGAGGATCCACAATGTTGGTGTGACCGATGTAAATAGCGAAGAAAGCAGAGATGATAACCTTCGAAAATAGTCGCAGCATCATCTTGTGTAACAGTAAGAAGATGAAAGGGATCTTCTTATTCCACGGAATCATCATTGGTCGAACCTAATCGGCGCTCATTTCCGGAGTGATTGGCAAAATTATCATGAGAAATGAAACGTTGCTCGAAGCTGAATCGTACCAAAAAATTTATCCGAAATCATAAAAATTGAGAGGAATGAAAAAAAATGAACTGGGCGACTTTAATGGTTTTTGGGATGCTCGGATTATCGATGGCAACGGTAAGTTTCTTGGTGTACAAATTGCATATCGATTCTCTGGGAACGAGATCGACGAGTTTCGAAGATTGCGGCAGAGCGCCATCACGAGATTCAACGATCGAGGATGACTTTCGAGACGTATTGAGCATAATAAATCTGCGCGAAATAGAAAAGATATTCCACGATTATCTGATGCACGATCAACAAATAGCGAACACGTACAGTTTCATAAACGAACAAATTAAATTTATAAAACGTGAAATTGATGTGATGCCAGAAACGCAAATAATGCTTGAATATCTTCGAGCGATTGGATTGAGGAGCGGGTATTGGGCAGAAGCGATTACGCAATATTGGCAGAATTTGCCACGTTACAAAGGCACCGATTATGGAGTTACTTACGGTGGATTAACGACGATGATTCAAAAAATGATTGCTCGATTACCGAAAGAGGATTTGCGCCGGCTGTTGCAATCGAAGGCACGATCTTCAGCGAATTTTCAACATTTTTTGAATCTCATAAACTCCGATCTTTTCGCTGATATGTGTATGAAGATAGCACAGAATGAGGTCCTTGGTCGACATTATTATTGGGCAGTCGAGGGCAGTCTCGAAGCAATCTTCGCTATTGAACTTTTGCGCAATCTCCGATCGTATCTTTTGCTTGTCGAACTGTACTGAAGGTAGAAAAAGGATCGAAAAAAAAGATCGAACTGTACTGAAGGTAGAAAAAGGCAGAAAATGAGGATCAACTAGAATGGCAGTCAACGAATTATGAGAAATAATGGAATGTTAAATGAATGAAAAAAAAAGAAAAAAAAAACGTAACGATCCAGATTTCACTTGCCAATAAAAATAAATCGTGTCTTCTCCTACGACTAATTTCCTTCATAAATTCATTTTATCGCTCCTGCGCAACATCCTATCGCCCAAAAATATCGTCTTATCTCTGCTCTCCTCTCGTCTCGTTCCCTCCGTCCTGTTTGTAGTTTCGACGCAGATTCGACGAGTTTCTTTTGCACGTTACGAAAACAGAAGTTTTCCTCAACGGTGCTTATGCTCGTTGAATTTGATAACGACCATTACCCGTGCATTATCGTTAGCCCGCGAGAGAAAGACACTGCCGGAGAAGACGCAGGAACGGAGGAATGGGGTCGAGGATAAGCTCTGGGATCGTAAACGCTCAAATTCCCACGAGCGATTAAATTATTTTTACCGAACACTGGCCAACTGCTCACTCTTAACGTTGTCCTCCGAGAACAACGGGGATAAATAAAGAGAAGCGAAATTTTGATGTGTGCAGTAAGTTTGCGAATATGTTCATAGCATATCCCTCGCGCATTACCGAAATCTCCTTCCACGGGAAGAAGAAAATACAAAATTTGTCCAAAGATTCTTCTTATCCTACTTCAATCTGAAACTCATTCGAGTGCAGATTATTTCGGTCTGGATAAAGTCCATCAAATAGTCATTCACAAAGGTATATTGAGCGTAGACTAAAGCTCGTTTAGATCTACTTAGATCCTGCAATTCTGAAAACTTCTGCATCACTTGACAATGTGCAGTTTTCGATAAACCTCCACTTTGATCATCGCGTCCTCCGAGGTTTGAGTCCCGTTTCGAAAATTCGTAATAAAATTCCACAAAGAAATGTGGCAGGAATAAAGATCGTCCGACCACCGGTCGGACGATCCTTACCGTCACCAGCCGACAGGAAAAAAATCGACGTTAGACGAGAAGCTTGAGTGCTGAAAGAAAGCTACGAGCCTCGCAAGTTCGTTGGTCTCGAGCTGATCGTGAATTCCTTCAAAATCGACGTCAATAGGGTTGACTGCGAAGGGAGAGGGAGACATATAGATATACATGTATTATGTATATATTACAAAGAAAAGGCCTAGAGAGGAAGGAAGGTTCTGAATGGAGGAAGGGTGAGAGAACGACGAGTGGAAGAGTTCTGCTTCTGGTCTCGGTGTCTGCTCCAAACAATTCCAATTACCTTGCTGGAATTGAAATAGAACTCTCGTGGTGGCGTCCCGACGACGCTGCTCCGAAGCTTGCATCGGGAATGCCTGGACTATCTTTCCCTTTCCATCCCTCAACTTCTCCCTTCTCATCAGATCCCCGCTCGGTGCTGGTTCTTGTGGTCGAGAAAACAGGCTCTCTGCTGGTACGGTCGTCTGACTTTTCAACTCTTTTCTCCTGCGCTGCCAGTCCTATATAAATTCCGTTTTTACTAGGAGCTCAACCGTATTCGTTAATAAAAAGAATAATAAAAAAAAAAAGCTTCAAATGGGAGCTAAAAAAGCGTCCTCGCAGCGGAGAGATTTCAAAAAATAATTTTCATTTAACTCGCACCTCTTCCAATTTAATTTTCACTTACGCTATTTCTCCGTCATATTCTCTCTCTTTTGTGTCTTTTAAACTTATCATACATATTTTACTGTGTAATCAAAGTAGCGCGTTCTGGAAACGAGTTTTCCGGAGACCTGGACAACGAATTAATATTAAAATTGTGCTAAATCACAACCATTTACCAAGCTTCGTTCCAAGGGTTCGCGTACCTCGTTCTATTGTCAACGCCCCCCTCATTATTAACGTCCTTTCCATTGTTGTTTCCAAGACATTTATCATGAAGCAACAATTATATATTAGTTTATCGATGCAACCATACAATGACAATATTAATAACAATGACAACAATGAGAGTAAGAGCGGCACGGGAATTTTATAATCGGCTTGCGGACTCGAGGATGGTTGGGCATAGACTAGATTTTGGTCTCTTCTTGTTCTCACGAATGAGACAATGGTATACACGCGAGGACGAAGAGGATAAGGTGGAGGAAGGAGGGAGAGAAACCGAGAACCAAAAGGAGAAGATCACTGGAGAGAAGCACATCATGAACAGTCGAGCTGCACACTGGGGCTGCTCGGATATTGAAGACGCCCGAAAGCCGTGTGTACCAATCTCGATGTGTACTCAACGTCTAGCCCGACTCTCTCCATTATTAAATCCTTCCTTCCTTAGTTGGACGGCCGCGAAAAGCGACGGAATGAAGGCTACTGTGTTCCTCCATAATGTGGTGTATGTGTGTGTGTGTGTGTGTGTGTGTTAAACGATACGAAGCTGCGTCTGGCGATCAACGTCCACGTTAAAATATAAGCTTCGTCTTCAGAGACGTGTACAAACACTAGTGTTCATGCAACAATGAAATTGTTTAGTGCGTATCGCCTTGACGGTCGTCCGATTATTTTGGTTAGTCAATATTTGCTGAGGGAGTCGCTTGGGATTGTTGCTCCTCTTTGGAAGCTTGGCAATTCGTAGGTTTTTTCATTTCAGGTGTTTATTTGGGACTAATCAGTTGATGGGAGCACGGGGAATAACGCGGGAGGCACTCCCGAAATTTTGACTCGTTTTCATGATTTTTTATTGTACTTTAGAATTCTGATGTAATTTACAAAGAAACTTTATAATGCGGAGGGAAAAGGGCTTGGTCTTTTTCGTTTAAAAGACTCGGTGGACATTTAGAAGACTCCACTGCAGACTGATCCGCTTACAGGGTTTGAAAGTCAAGTGCCAAGAGCGCAATTCAGCCTCCCTCTTGACCGAGCACCTTCTATAGCTACGACGGCTACTACAAGGCTAGTTTTTTACCAGCCATGATCCTTTTTCATCTTCCTACTCGCCGCCGGACTTTCTTGTTCGTTTAGTTTCTTCGGCTTTCACCGAGGCTCGAGCTGCTGCCCATGCTGCTTTTCTCTTGGTCTTTTGACAGTTACTCGTTTTCGAATGCATCGTCAAGGAAAAGGTGGCTCGAATCATTGGAAGACTCGAGTCCATTCGATCCTCCAGGAAGTCATTGACGAGGAGTCGCTTTTTGTCCAAGTCTGAAGGTTTTTTCATACGTTTTTTATTGGCTGGATCATTGAGCAGGATAAAAATGAGGGGAAAATATTTTTCATACCCATAATCGGCGCACCCCGAAGCGTGAGAAAGCTTTTTGCGAAGGAAGATACATCGGCGGGTCTAGCTTATGGGAGCGCCATTGCTGGAAATGACAACCCGCCATATTCCGGAGACGGCTCTCCCATTACGGCATTCCAATACTCATATTGTCGAAGGCACGTGCGAAATTCATTCATTCATTGGGGAGCAGCGAAAGTAGGAACTAAAAGGGAGGAAAAAAGCGAGGAGGCAGAGGCAGAAGAAGAATGGAATGGGCGCCGAGACGTGTTGTCGATGGCTTCATTAGAAGCCCCATTACTATTCTATACTCAATATAAGAAAAGAAGGAACGATCTTTACAGGACCCTATACATTTTTTCTCAACTGCACAGCCTCGGGATCGCCTTCAACGCCTCGCTCTTTTATCATCACTCTCATTTCTCTTCTGTACGAATTTACTTCCACTCGTTTTATTTATTTTTCTGAATATCCAAAGGCTTTCCCACTTTGTCAATTTTTTCCGTTGCTTTTTCATTAGCACGCTTTCTCACGTGCCTGCTCCTCGGGAAATTCATCATCGAAAACTTTCCATCGTAAACACTCCCTACCATTTCTAAGTGCATCAATTATTCCTCCAGGATGCTCCGAATAATCTCCCCGTTTCCTGCACTCATTTTTATTTTATCTTTCGATTGATTTCCCCCGTACGGCAAATCGTCTCAAAGGATCAATGACAACAATGTTCCATCTCTTCCTCATCCGGCGGCAACGTAAGAGTTAAGCCGGATAAGCCTTGCTAATGTACAGCCCCTTCAAACGCTTCCATACCGGAAGTCCACATTTCAGTGCACCTGTTCTTCGCCCCCCGAACGGCAGAATATATTCCTCCTCATCGAAACTAGCTGGGTTCATTAATCCTCGAACCTCGCTATCTAGAAAATCTTGCTCATGGAAAAAAATGACAAAATCTTCGAATTCCAATTTTTTCATGTTCCTTATTCACTTTTTAACGGTCCAATCGATTCGAAAGCTTGAATCAATATGAAATACACGATCAAATTGAGAAAATTGACCATCGTGCAGTTAAATTCGATAATAAAAATTACATTTAAGGAACGAGCCGAATTGAGGGAGCACGAGACGAGTTACCGGAATCCGTACAACTCGGAATCGTGGTTCGCAACGCTCATGTTGTTTCACAGAGATTCAGATTTTTTGTTTCGACTACACCATTTGAAAGCAACAATTTTGTTGCAAGTCCACTCCACAAATCTTAATCACTTGAAAACAATAGCGCATGATCGAATGAATAATACACGGTTCTCAGCCTTGAGCTCGCGTACGCCACAGTGAGATGGGAACTGGACTGCAGTTGAAAATAAACTCGCTTAGTATAGCTCGAGAGCCCGTAACTGTAAAACAGTAAGTGAAATATTATTCCACAGAGTTTGACGAGTGTGGTGGTGGGATGAAAAAATAGTGAAAAAAATTTGTAAATCTGTGTGACGTTTCACCACTAATTCGGCACTAATTTCACGCAACGAGAATTTAAAGAAATTTCTGGTGGAACGTTTTCGATTAAAAAGTGATAATATTGACACAGGTGTTGCTCAGAGTATCGGCAAATCATCGTTCGGTAGATTCAGGAGAGAATTTCGACGAATGTTAAATGGCTAGCGACGAGCCCGCTCCGATGTTCGATCAAGAGGTCGACTGGAAAATAGCGACTTCGATTTATCAATTCCATGCAACTGACATCCATGGCAATGACGTACACTTCAGTAAATATGAGGGACACGTTGTCGTAGTGGTCAACGTAGCATCCGAGGACGAAAAGTCGTACGATAATTACTCAAGATTAGAAGATTTATACGATAAATATGGCCCATCCAAAGGTTTGGTAATTTTAGCTTTTCCATGCAACCAATTCAGAACCTCGGAGCCGGGCACTTCGGAAGAAATTTTAGAATATGTAGAACAATTTTCCTCTGCGAAATTTGAATTGTTCCAAAAAGTTGATGTCAAAGGAGACGCTGCCCACCCCTTGTGGAAATGGCTGAGAATGTACCTTGAGGAAAGCTACAATCATGATATCACGGGGAATTTCGGCAAATTTGTGCTTAACAACGGTGGCCATATCATATGCTACTTCGGGCCAAACACTCTCCCCAGTTCTCTTGGAGTAGTCATTGCATCTTACGTTTGAGCCTTTGATTCAGAGTCGCTGATCGTTTAACGATTATTGGAGAATGATTATATAATATGCGATTAGCACAAAGAGTCGATTTGTTGTGAAAAATAAATTTCATAGTTCTGAAAGAAAAATCTCCTTTTTTGATTTTATGTTCCTGCCACAAATTTTGAACGAACTGCGTATTCTCCTTTATTTCTAATACAACTTTTTATCACAGATTTTCGTTTCGAAATCCTCAATTGTATCTCGTTTCTCGAAGCATTTATTCTATGACAAAATTCTTAATGACACGCTGGGAAAAACGCTATTTTTCGGTACTTCCTAGTACAACATTCATTCATCACTAAATTCACTAAATTCAGCCACCACTAAGTTTCGCCATTCGCGAGCTATCTTCAGATTGGTTATTTATTTTTCGTCGATCTGTATTTTTAAAAAAATCTCATGAATTTAAAGATTCGATAATTGAACGGCTAGTCGAAGACTTTTCTACATCTACGTGAAAAATAAAATATCGAAATTTTGTGAAAACCACGAACATTGAATCATGATATTTGTTCAGTCGTTTGGGATTTTAAAAACCAATTTTTTTCCAACGAAGAGGCCTATTTATACAGATATTTTGTTACTCCTGGAACTCCATACAACTGATTTCACAAATGCAGGATTATGCTTGCACAAAACTCGTATTTATATTTAGAATCGATTGTGCTACCGCTGACAGTTAAAGATACCATGGCCCCAATTCTTCTTATTTTTTCTATAAGTAAAAGTATGAATAAACGTCTCGCATAAAAATGCCGCTACAAACGTGCTTTATCAAAAGCGAATATGTTCTTGCGCACTTGAAACAGGCTGCAAGGACGAGTCAAGAACATTAAACACGTGTCGAGGGTAATTACAATTTTTGAAAATCAGAGGATAAAAAGAAGAAATAAGATTTTTATACAATTATAATAATTTTATAATAATTTATAATAATTTTATACGATTTCCTACAAAACCTGTTTTAAGAATCATGTTATACATTGACCCGTCCGCGATTTGCAAAATTCAAAAGTCGTCAGTGAACGCGTATCGAGGCCTCTAAAAAGTATTTTAAAGGGCAGAAATTTAGACAGGCGTCATATTTTATGATACTGGAACTATTGAAGGATGTTCTTTGAAGAGAAAAGAAAAAAAAATTTTTTTTGTTGCACCCTAGTCTAAGTGCAATTCATCGGAACGTGCGCGCCTTTAGAAAATAGAAAAAATCGAAATTATGCAGATCACGAGCCACGATTTTTTTTTTCACCAGCGAAAACGTGTCCACAAACAAGAGAATGTTTTACGAAAGAATCGAAAGGGTCCAAGTTTATAAAAAAACAAAATGTTTAATTAAAAAGTCTAAAAAATACAAGAAAATCGGTTTTCATATATTTTTTCTTCATTTTTTATAAAACTACAATCAAAAACAAACAAAATGTCCTACTATCATTTCTTAATATCCGTGTTTTCGAACGAGTTATGAGTATTTCCAAAAATTTTCAGCGAAATGTCGAACCTATCAAATGTTTTTTACGAGTTGCGATAAAAATCCGAAAAAATATCCAAAGAGCTCCCTTCAGTCAGTACTAAAAAATAATCAACGAATTTCGAAAAAATAAAAAGTTCCAAGAGTCACAGGCTCGGTGCTCCAGCGTGGAATGCTCCATGTACACTGAGAGATCAATTGACTTGTACGAGGGGATAACACCGTTGCTGTATTTTATTCGATATTCTTCACTGTATTTTCGTCCGTTCGCGCACTATACCGCTCGGGAATTTTCTGTTCTCCATTCTTTTTCACAGTTGGATTTTTATACTACTGGACGTATAATACCCACTTTCGGACGATGGGTATCACAAGGAGCGAGAGGATTTCGAAGCTGATCCTTTAGGTCACGTCTCTAGTGTAGTGCACACACCGAACTAGGATCCGCGGTATCTTTAACTCTCGCTTCACCGAGTTTTCGAGTGAACTGCGGCTCCCCCGTACGTACTTACCCCGCTGGAGCAATGCGCAATAAAACACTAAAGTAGTTGAACGAAACTGTCCAAATTCTTTCGAACGAATTTCAACCATTTTACCTTTTTCTTTTATTTGTATTTTTATTTGTATTATAACAGAGTATCTCGTTTCGTTGCTCGAGAGCTAAATCATATTGGGATATAAAAATACGGGTCAAGGAGGATAATTGTTGGCAGTTTCGTATTCTCTCATGTTGAAAAATGTACTTTCCAAAGAACGATTATCGCTGCTCATTACTCCTGATATTATCTCGATTACATATTTTCCTGCTGGAATACCAAAGGAACGCTAATTACTCTCGTTACTCGAACGATCAGTGATCGCATTTTAATTCCATCAATGACCAAGTTTCCTGCTGCTGGATTTTTGAACGATCTTTACAGCGATAATTGTCGATCAACTCTGAATCGTAGCTCAAGTGTTTGTTCTCATAAAAAAATAATTCAGTGAAAGTGGCTTACGTTTTTTGCTTGTCAACACTTTTTGCGTCGAGCTCCATCGAAAAGTGAAGAATACAAAATCTTCCTGGCCTAAGAGAGAGGGCTGGTGAACCGAGAGCAGCTTATATCGATGATATGAGCCTGAAGAGCTGATCTCTCGATCTTCGAGGACCTCGACGTCGGGTAAGGGCCTCTTGTCACCATTTTTAAAATGCTAAGTGTCGTGGGAACGAGTGAGGCACGTAAACGTCAACACAGTTTCGGTCCGTCACGAAACGAGGGATGACAAAGAAAATGTCGTGGATCACAAGGGCCAAAAGCTCGAGTTTCATCGCTCCCGCCCTTTTGTGTTTCGCCAAAAAATCTTGTGAATCTATACGTGGATTTCGAAGCACGTAACAACTTTTCGACTCGTTCGTCTTCCTTACCTCTTCTCGGTAGGGTAAACTCTGCATCCTGGAATCTGGCACTCGACTCGAGTGCCTCGGCCCTTTTGCCACTCGGCAAAACCCCGCAGCTGCATCCTCGCTCCGGCAGTCCTTCGCTTTTCATCTCGTCGCCTTTAAACCTGCAATTTTCTCACGCCTCTGACTTGGCACGTGTTTCTTCTTCGCTTATCAAATATTTCCGCAAGGAGATCGAGCGAGAAGTTTTGAAAATTGATTGTAAAAGGAATGTGGCTACACGGGGATGCAGAATAATTAAATTGTCGAAAAAGTACTTCTTCGTTACACTGCAATTTTCCTTCGATAATAGACCCAAGAAGGAAAATTGATCCGCAATTTTTCCATCATTTTCTCTCCTCCTCTTTCCAGACTACACTGAAAAACCAGTGAATTTTTACAACTTTTTTTGTCTGTACAGTAAATACGAGAGGAAAGCAAAGCGGAAATTCCGCTGGTGGGAAAAATTTTCCCGGATTTTTCGTATCCCAAAACGATGTGTGAGCAAACGATTGCACAGTTGATTTATGCAAATATAAGTAAAGATGCGAATAAACGAGGCAGCAGATTTTTTGTTTTACGAGAGCGAAAAATTTCTCATGCCACTATAAGGAGAGAGTAAAGGGGCGAAGAAACGTACTCGGATTGAGGCAAAAGGGTGCAAAGCCACGACGAATCGCTGAACACCTTCGTTTCGAGGTTTTTTTTCCAGGATAAGGGGTGAAAACGTCAGCTGAAGGAGTTTCTATATACTGGATCGAAAGACTTGGCAAGTGCTTCGACTCCTATAACTGTATGTATCGAAGTTTTGCGAGTGACAAACTTTGCAAGAAAGAGAAAGGGGAGAGAGCATATTGTGCTGTCGATTTTGCACATCCTCGCTTGGTTCCTCCATAGTCAAAAAGTTCGCGAGAAGGAAACGAGGGAAGAGTAAATATTTTTCTACCCTGTCACTCACTACAAATTCCGCTACGTCAGGAGAGATTTTATCGTATTTGGCGTCGAGCTTTTGAATCTGGTGCACTAAACTTTTTTCTCAGATATTATTATTCTTGTAAATTCCTACAATAATATTTATCCGAGTTTTATCGAAACAAATTATCTTTGGAATGCAATCAAATTTTTCTGAATCCATCCATTTCAATGGCTTGACTCGCTCGATTAATTCCCATGCATTTCCGCTGAATTTATCAATTTCATTTTCATTCCAACAGTTTAAACATAATTTTCTTTGTAATGAGCTTCCTTCGATAAAATCTTGGATCCACTCGCACTCAGATTTTTCATGTGCGTGTCGTGGTTGGAAGTATCACACAAGATTATTTGAACGACAAGAGGAAACGTTTCTGAGAAGTGTGCTCTCTCGTGTGGTTGGTGGTACACAGTGGAAAGAGGATAAGAGACAGTGTGTTGGTTCAAGAGAGCGCGGTAATCGCTGAGAGGAAACCATTAAGGGTTGTTTCTGAAGCTTATCAAGGTCGAACCAGCAGCTGAAGCAGTAGGAGCTATTCTGTATTGAATTCAAGCTTTATTCACACCCAAATTGTACTCTAATTAATTCAAACAAAAGCACAAGGGCCAATAGGATTGAGGGGAACTTATTTCAAGCTGAATAAAACGAGGCCAATATTTTTCAAGGGGGAGTTTATCCACTGGCGTTCGAAGTGACTTTTCTCGTAATTTTTTACCGATTCGTGAAAAAATGACAAATTTTTTAACACTTTTAATCAAATTGGGCTCCCTCTGGAAATAAAAATTTTGTCAGCACATGAATAATGTTACGAAAAATGAAACTTTTCTCTCGCATTCGTTGTGAAAGAGCCTTAATCCAAGAAGGTACACGTAGCCCAACCAATTGTCATGATAACGTTGGAGAACATGCCGCAATGGAGAAACTGAAACTGAGAGAGAATCAAGACGCATCGAGTTTGACCAGGAATGGCCCCGTCGAAGAACTTCCTGTTCGTTTAGTCTCGCGACTTCCCCGGCGCTTCCGGTTACAGCGAAGCGGCACAAAACTCGCCCAAATCTTACGAAACTTCAGCCAACACTCCTCGACTCTCGACAATGAAGATTACGGTTTCACAGCCTCCTTACTACGAGGATTTCATGGAAAATGAAAACAATGTTACCAAATGAAAATCGTCCTTGAACTTTGAGAGATAAATAAACTTTGAGTTTTAGAAAATCCTCTCGATCAAGTGTTATCGAAATGTCGAAGTTCGTTTCACTTTTTGTTGGCAGTTTACTTCTTTCCATTTTCTTTATTTATCTGACATGCATCTTCACGAAAAAGAAAGAAATTGTTTTGACTTTTCAAATCTTGATAAACTCTCCTGAGTGTACTTCCGAGTTTCGAGTTATCGGCAGCCATTTTGAAAAAAATCCTGTTTACTTATGACCAGTGAAACCAATGCAAGATTATATTTCATTTCGATATCGTCATCGGTAGAGAATCGAATGGAGAAGATCTTTGCAATATTTTCTTCGTCCATTACAGTTCGATGAAAAAAACCGTTGAGATTTGGGGGAGGCCGGGAAGGCGCGGAGGGCGGGAAGGGGGTTGAAATCAGTGCCGAGTGCGTGTTATCAGCAGGAGTTAGCAGAAATCGGACAATGCGAGGACTGGAAGTTGAGGGGAGGCAAAAAAGCTCATGCATAAATACGAGCGAACGATAAATGGGAGGATCGATCGAAGGGAGGGAGTGAAAGGGACGAGAGGATCGATGAGGATCCCGGAAAGCATATGAAGGTGGAACGAAAAGGCTTAAAAGAGAAAAGAAAAATAGACTGCGAAAACGAGAGAGAGAGCGAGAGGGGGGGGGGGGGGTGGGGAGGGAAAAAGAAAGTGGAAGAAAGAATGAAAGTTCGACGGCGAGTTCTCGGAAAAACGATATGAGATTGGGAGACGAAATGATGTATCGACTCGCGAGTTCTCCCATTCTCGTACCACAGCTATTCCACGATCTCCCTCTCTCTCCTCCCGCCCCTCTTTCTCTCAGATTTTTTTTAAATCCAGAAAATCCACGAACAGCGAAATCCTCATATCGTACAAAGATTACTATACAGCTCCCAGCCATCGGGATGCTGCTCGTGTGATCCCCTTTGATGGGCGAGCATCAGCGTGAAAATATTGCTCCCCCGCGGCCACCCCACCTTTCTCTCTCTCTCTCTAGCTCGAACCCAACGAGGCAGGAGCGCAGAAATTCTCATTTCGCGGACAGGACGAACAAAGGAAAGTTATAAAGAGTGTAAATTTAAACCATTCGTTGCCCGAATTTTTTCGACATTCGCGTTTCGGCTTCATTTTTTACCTGTCCTCGGAGCTCTGTGACTGCGAAAGCAGATATCCGAACTCGGCAACGGGAGGCCTAAAGAGACCTCAAACCAGCTGTGAAAGACTCAATTAAACATGAAGCAACGAAAAATCATTTTTCACTACAATCGTTATAACGATTCAGTCGACTCTGCGAGACACGAATCATGATTTTTCACACCATCCTTAGTTAGTTCAAACTCGTCTACAAAATACTGCATTTCTCCATATCTAATTCTCGTATCTAATATCCTAAGACCCAGCCTCCTGGATAAATTTCAAACAACCCGTTTTCCCACCCGGACGCACAGAATATAAACTCGAATATTACGTACGAAGCATGTTACAGAGCATGTACTCATAATACATTTATGCAGGAGGGAGGATCGAAATGTAAGGAAATTCAGGTTTGGATATGTGGCTAGTCTACGCTGAGTACAATATTGCTGGGTAGTTTCGATTGTTCACTCGTTGGGTAGACTGAAAATGGTGTGTACGATAGAAAGTTCAATTTTCTAAGGGATGAGTGTCTCTCAATGTCTGAGGGTTTCTATCGTTTACATATCTACGTTTCTACGTTTCACTGGGGCCCTTAACGTCTGAGCTTTAATTCCATTCACTCGATACGTACATGTTAAGACAATCAAACGATTGTTCCCGTCGTCCACAATCGGGAGTGTCGAACACGAGTAGCTCGCTCGCCGTTACCACTGTTACAGAGTTTAGTCCAACTCGTAGGTATGACGAAATTTCGAGGAGTTTCGATCGAGTTTTACTCGGTGTAAAATAATCCAATTTGCTGTCCTGTTAGGCGAACTTTCACTATTGTTTTATTCATCGTACAAATGACGATGAACATATTAAACAAGGGATTTTAGCACTCTGTTTTCGAAGCTTTTCTTCAGCTGCTGTTCCGTGGCCAGGTTTTTTTTTGTACTTTTTTATCTTCTGCTTCATTCGTGTTCCGAATACAAAATATAGAACGAATAAAAACAGGGATCGAGATGCAATAGCGTTTGGTGTCTTATTCCTAAAGACTTTCTTGCCGAGTGATATTTTATGAATATTTTTCTCCCTCATTTTTTACTCGTCTCGCCACCTCTTATATATTTTTAATGACCGAATTTCTCGTGTGCTTTCCAATATCGACAATAAAAATAGATGCTGAACTTATCCTGCGCCGGAGTGACCTGCAATGCGTCTCCCTCTCTCTCTCTCTCTGCCGTTCTATTCTTGAAACCACTTCAACTCGCTCGATGGTTAATTCCATGCTCGAATATCGCACGTGGGAACGAAGAAGATGAAAAAAAACTGATGCATGAACGCGAGGCGCGTTTAACGGATAACTAAAAACATCGAAACGAGCCGAGTCCTTACGGAGGTTCTCGCTCAATTCGTGATGAATTTTTTCCCACAGTAGAGCAGAAGGTTGCAGGTGAAATCTGCGTCGTTAATATTTTAAGGCGATGGGTGAACCCGCAGCTTTCCATTATTCAGAATAAAATGACAAACAATTAAAGTAGTTCGGTCGTTCGATAAAGTATACAGTGAAGCTCCACTTTTTTGCGCTAAATGATAGTTTAAGGTCCCCTGACAACGGTACGCACAGTTCCGGGGCCTCTTACGGGGCAAAATTTGGAATTATTTTATTTACAATTCATCACTGATTCCATATTTCATATTTAGATTCCAAGAAAATTTATCACAGATTCCATTTCTTTAAAAAAAACATTACCTTACGAGGCTTCTAAGAAAGAAAATATGAAAAATCTTTTGTTTTTGACGTAACGAAAGCGGATGTCGCTCATCACGTTGGTCCCAGCTGATTGAACTTTGGGCAAATTCGGGAATGGCGGGAATTTCATCAAATTTATTTTCAAGACTCACTCGCGTACTTTTATTCGTCTAGTAGTTTCGCTTTTTTTAACGAATTGACCATTCCTTTTTCTCGGTGCCATTACAGCGATATAAACTTTCTTTCGCACAATAAAAATGTTCCCTAGGTTATGTGTATTTAAAGTGTCACTGGTACCGACTCAATCATTAACTGGTCAAGTTGAAATATAAATTTTACCTTTTATGATATTCTTAAAGAATTTCATTAGATTCTTGTGATAAAAATATTCTCAATGCAAGTGTTTCTTAATTTTGTTAATTATTTAGACTTGAATTTAATCAACATAAAGTAGTTGTGAACTTGACTAGTCATAGAACGGCCGAACTACTTTAATTCAGCAATCTCGATAATCCTCGCATGATTATCCGTCATTATTCAAACGTTCAAACTTCATTTGAATTTTTTTTTTTTTCAAAAGTGTATTTATAAAAAAAAAACTTATCAGTGCAAATTTACAAAGAGATTCTTAAAAAAGAGAACACGTGATCGTACGAAAAACATGAAACTTTTTGGTTCCATCGAAACTAGTTTATCTTCATATTTCGTAAACATTTTCATTTCATTCCATTGATTTAATGAATCCTTATTCATCCTCCACGACCTCTGTGTCTGGCAACAAATGTGACGATTATTGCCAAACAGATCATAAAAACTACGAAAAAAATAGCCACGACCGTTCCTCCGTGTTCTGAAAGTCAATATTACACAATAAAAGTCTCAATATCATCGTTCGAATGACACTCCAATGATCGGTGTCATTTTTGCATTGCGCATTGCATTATCGAGAATAAAAATCATCACTCACTGTACGGCTCTTCGTTCACCTTCAAAGGATCTATCGTTTCGTTCTCAAATTCATTCCCGTACCTGTACTGAGGCCTCGCCGCTGGCCTTGAAAGATACGCTGCTCTCGTGTGCTGCGTATAAAGCGGCCTCAACGTATTTGGACTTGGGCTCTCTGAGAAAAAAATTCATACGAATGTTTAGACGAGTTTTTCAATTTGATCGAACGTCATTCGAATTTACCGAAAAGCATTTCACCACAAATATTTTTCCTCATTTCTTCATCAGTATTTTCTTTTTCGTTGGTTCAGTAACTCATTTTTTACTGGAGATCAATATTAGGATATGAAAATACGCTTTAAGGAGGACAATTTTGTTACGATTTTTGTGTTCTTTCATGCCAAAAATAATGTTTCCGAGGAATCGTGGTCTAATTTATGAAATTAATTTGAGAACATTAATTCGTTTGAATATTCAAAAAAACGTTAAGTACTGAGAGATGGGATCTTACTACCTTAATCAGCGATTATATTTAATATATTTTCACTGGTAAACTCTTTTATTCGATTTTCGAAAAATTAAAAAATTTTCGAATCTCGAAATTTTTCATAGTGTATTGCCTTCGAATTTTTTTTTTTTCGGTCATTTCACTTTTGTCTCATTCTACGCAGAATCGCATGAAAAATGTTTCGAACCCATCGTGGAAGGTCATTTTGTCGACTTTTGCGATTTTCGAAAAATTTCAAAATTTGGAAATTTTTCATAGTCTATTGCCTTCGAATTTTTTTTTTTTTCGGTCATTACACTTTTTTCTCATTCGACTCAGAATCGCATGAAACACGTTTTGAACCCATCGTGGGAGGTCATTTTTTCGATTTTCGAAAAATTTCAAAATTTGGAAATTTTTCATAGTCTATTGCCTTGGAAATTTTTTTTTTTCGGTCATTACACTTTTTTCTCATTCGACTCAGAATCACATGAAACATGTTTTGAACCCATCGTGGGAGGTCATTTTTTCGATTTTTGCGATTTTCGAAAAATTTCAAAATTTTCGAATCTCGGAAATTTTTCATGGTCTATTGCCTTGGAAATTTTTTTTTTTCGGTCATTACACTTTTTTCTCATTCGACTCAGAATCGCATGAAACATGTTTTGAACCCATCGTGGGAGGTCATTTTTGCGATTTTCGAAAAATTTCAAAATTTTCGAAATTCGAAAATTTTTCATAGTCTATTGCCTTCGAAATTTTTTTTTTCGGTCATTACACTTTTGTCTCATTCTACGCAGAATTGCATGAAACATGTTTCGAATCGATCGTGGGAGGTCAATTTTTCGTCTTTTGCGATTTTCGAAAAATTTCAAAATTTTCGATTCTCGAAATTGTTTCATAGTCTACTGCCTTCGAAATTTTTCTTTTTCCGTTATTATACTTTTGTCTCATTCGACTCAGAATTGCATGAAACATGTTCCGAACCGATCGTGGGATGTCATTTTTTCGATTTTCAAAAAATTTCAAAATTTTTCATAGAAAAAGCTGTCTTGATGAATCGATTGTGAATATGGGGCAGTTTCTACCGAAATATCAAGGTTTTAGGATTTTTAATTGAATGATAAACTTACGTGATGGCGATCTCGAGCTAGATCGTTCCAACGAGAGGTAAGATTTAGGTAAAGGTGAAAGTTCCATCAAAGGATAAGGGCAGTTTGGTCGTGATTGAAATGGCACTTTAGGCTCATCGTTGCCCTCGGAATGGGGCATGGGAAATGGTATTTGGTTTGTAACATCGGAAGCCCATCCGATGTGGCTCGGCGGTATGGAGGATTCGTAAGAAGGTGGTGCATCCTCATGCGTGGGTAGGTCGTTGCGTCGGCTATTTTGAGTGTCGTCGATCGTCGGCGCTGTCGGGGTCGTCGCTGATCTAGCGATATTATCGGAATTCGAGGTCCAGATTGGGGCGTCTCTGGTCGAATCGACAGCGTCCGAAGTTGATCTTCCTTCGGTCGTCGTCGTTCTTGACCCTCTTCCTCTCATGACAGGACTTCCAGACATTTCACGGACCAATAGACTCTCCTCTTCGGAATTTATTCTTCTTCCTCTGGCGACGGGACTTCGTGGGATATTTTCAATGACGAAAGTTTCCTCTTGACTTATTTTTCGTCTTCCTCTGATTTTCGGACTGCCGGATATTTCCTCCACGATGAACGGCTCACTTTCGTCATCGTGTCTTCGTCCCAAGGATTCTGTAACATTATTATCGTCCTTTACTATTTTATGAAACTTTAAAAACCCCCCTCATTCGACTCCATTCTTCATAATCTACTGGAAAAGCTCGCTCATCCAACTTTTGTCACTTGAAAAAGTGCACGCGACTCTCTGAAAAAGTAAAGCTTGCCACCGAATAATGAAAATCCATCCTACTATTTTTCTCTGTAGTTTTCGAATGAGCCGGTTGCTTGTTGTCTGTTTTGCCGATTGTGTGAAAAATGTATGCCAGTCACGGTTGTTGGATGGCACGTTTCTCGAGGCTCTTTGAGCCAGAACGTTACTTCGATTCCCCATTCGCGCTGGCATAACGGTTCTTTTACATCGAACAGTCTAGCCTCTGTGCGACAGTGTTCATATGGCGTTGCCGCGGCATACATCGAACTATATTTATATACATATTTATACATAGACATTTCAAACTGCGAGGCTCCAGTCTCTACTGACTCACAACGGGCACAGTCGTCTGCTCTATGACGATATTTTCAGGAGAGCTGCACGCAGACCTCGTTTCTTCTCGGCTTCCATAGCTGCCTGATGATCTCAGCGCGGGAGCCGATACATCACGATTTCAAGTTAATTCTTTTCGACAAAAACTCTGATCACAATCTTTTGTAGATATCATTAGAAAAAATGACAAAAAAAAATGTCTAAGCTCTCAAGTTTTTCGAACAGAAAAGCATTGACTGGCGGATGGAATTTTGGAATCTTATCTCGTCTCATAAAAACTCTGTTGTTATTCACTTGAGCGTGTTCTTTTGGCACTTTTACACTTCGTGAGATAAGGATTGGATGAAAAAATCGATTTCTATTATCACTTTTGAGAGTTCGACGAACTCAACATCCCGTTTTTCATGTTTTCGCTGAAAACATTTGTCGACTAATCATTATCGACCTTCAAGCACGATAACGTGAGCTTCGTGTTTCTGTGCCGCTTAGAATTACATAATTTGAGGATGATAGGAAGGATAGTAATGAGATTTTGATAGATTTTTATCGCAATTGTTTCATACGCACGCTTGTCTTTGGCTGAACGAGACATTTGTGAATGTCGCTTCGTCGAGCTCTCGACGATCCCGGGAGCAAACTATCTCAAGTTTCTGCGTTCCGATTAAACGTGACCCAGACCGAGACCTAGAACGACGACGCCACTATTTTTTTCCGCACTGAGAAAGTACGTAGGTCGTTAAAAAATGGAGATACGAAGATAAAGTTGCTAGTGTAACTGAGGAACGAACACTCTCGACATAATCAAGTACATTATTGCTTTTAATTATGAACACGAAGAAACGAAAATAGAAGCAACGATGACGGTGATGAATTTCAAACTTCGTTAAACAACGAACGTGTAGAGAACGCCGAGAGACTAAGCCGCAGACATGCTGAGCGTTCCAATACAGCCTGCACGGGGTCCCCCAACACCGAACACAAACAACCGCGAGGGGAGGGGATGAAAGTGAAATTCATTCGTACCTTTATACCTCGCGCGTTGAAAATTTGTCCTCACAGCTGTCAAATGTTGCCTCGAACGTAAACTCATCGATGGAACCTCAAAGAAAAATGAACGAGAACATTCTTTATTATCATAGAATCGATCGAGAGGATTTTTTTGGGGTTTTTCGCGATTTCTTTGCGGCGAGGAATAAAAACATATACTTTTGAAATTCGACGGGTTTGCTTATTGGTATTTCAACTCTATAATAGAATTTTTTAACTCCGATATCTCGGGTAGATTCGGTGTAAAAATACTCGACAGGAACCCATATATTTCTCCATGGTCTCCACGATTCCGGGGAATTGGTTTGTTTGAGATCGAAAAACAAAAGAGGGTTTTGATGGGTGAAGCAGTGGCTATCGTCAACACTAAAATCACACAAAAATATTAAAAATTGAAGGATTTTCGCGCTTCGAAAGAGAAAACTTCAATTTTCAAAAATGTTTCAAATCAGAGTTAAAAAATTCTATTATAGAGTTAAAATACCGATTAATAAACTCTTCAAATTTTAAAAGTCTATGCTCTTTTTTCTTGCCGCAAAAAAATCTCGGAAAAATCCCAGCTACCACAAGGGGGACCCCCTTAAAACGTTATAAAAGTCCACTGATCGCAATGCTTTGTTGCCACATCGACGTAACTCTTTTTTTAGGACATTTGTCATCGAACTGCTCTGAAAACGAATCGAAATTATGGCTCTCTACTAAACATTACATAAAAGTCTACTAACAACCTTTAATTGTGTGCAGTTTGAGAGATAAATGAATAATTCCAATGCTGTAAAAATTCGGATTAAACATTCATGAATATGAACGAGGAAAGGTTGACTTGAGGTCAGAATCGATAAATAAAACGAAGAAAAAAGATTCGCGATCCTCATTTTTGTCTTATTTCCACTTGATCTCGTTACGATGATCTCAAATCTAATGAAGATGCTCCACAAATGTTTCATTCGTTGTCGTTGACGCGTTTCGTTCAAGCACGCGATAGCCGTTTGATGTTAATTTTTTTCCCTCCAAATGTCAAGAGGAAAACGACAAGATTGCGATAAAAAAATGATCGTTGCGATATGAAAGTTCGACCGTGAATTTAAGCGAGAAGAAAAAAGTGCCTGCTACTGCGAGCGAGATAAGAGTGAAAGCTGTAAGAAGAGCGGGGGGGAATGGGAGAGTAGGAAATTTGCTTCGATACTGGAAACCATCCCTTTTGTACGAGTTGTAAAATAAACGACAACCACCGCGAGTAATTGTCGAGCATTAAGCTCG
The DNA here is from genome assembly GCF_019457755.1 of Venturia canescens. NCBI lineage: Eukaryota > Metazoa > Arthropoda > Insecta > Hymenoptera > Ichneumonidae > Venturia > Venturia canescens. The sequence continues at coordinate 11,854,509 of NC_057430.1, forward strand.
GGCAACGTAATTACTGAGGAACAAAAGCGTGTGTCCCGAGATGCATCTCGCAGGCGAGAAAGCGGAGAGAGAGAGAGAGAGCGAAGAGAGGAGGGAGGGAACGAGGAGAGCCAGGGAAAAAGATAAAGCTCTCGGTTATCAGAGGGTCTGAATTCCGTTGGTGAGACACGACGTAGCAATTCGAAACGAGTTTTCGTCCAACTTCGAAGGAAATACGTAAATAGAATGCCGGAGATAATTCCCGTCAGCAGTCCGGGGAATACCAGATTCGCCTAAACGTCCACTTCCTTTCGACAAAAATACTTACCGCACCACGAAATAAAGAATTACATTACCATCCATTAACTCTTCGCACGTAGGGAAAAAATCTTTCATGAATACTATATACGAGCAAGTAACTACGTCGACATCGAACGCGAATAAAAATACTCGAATTTCTATGAATTTACAGTACCAAAAACACCAAACCCCAACGTTCTTAGAAGAAAAAAATTCCCCATAGAGGCTGGAAACGATTCGTTTAATTAGTTTTCAAAAATGACATTTTCCAACGTTCCAATCAACCTCCAATCTCAAATACATTTAAACAAATTTGTTTGTCGTATTTAAACTCATGCCCCAGAAAATAATACGTCCGACCTCTCACGTACTCCACGTTGAATGATACAGTAGTTGGAATATATGCTGAGAGATCGACTAACACGACGAAATAATATCCAACGACCTGAGCAGCATGAAACATCGAAATATACAAGGTACGTTCTCCGGTGTTAAGTTAAGTTGTACCAGAGAGAGGGATGCATGTACCTCATCATAAAGTGGATGGTAAGGGCGCGCGTGGAGACGAATATATCTGTAGACATTTACAAACATATACCTATGTAGAAGGAAAGAGGGATGATAGAGGGTCGAGTGCAGTATCTCACGAGCGCAGAACGTCCGAACTCAACTTAACTGTAAGTGCAGTTTCAAATTGCATTATGATCAACTGAAAGTTCATAAATTCTGACCAGCTAGACCAAAGTTCATTCTCTTGGTATATACCTTAGCTTTTATCATCCTTAACAAAATAAATTATCCAAGTACAGCATTCCTTTCATCTTCGTTGTAAATAATTCATTATAATTGCATCCCATTTTCACTTGGAATCTTTCTGCACTGTTACGACGATTTTTGTTCCATGATTTTATGTTTATTTCCATCGAGTTCTCTTTCTTTTTTATTAATTTTTATAACCCCCGTCAACTCCGATGGATCATTCTTGAATGTTTCAATAATCCTTTTTCACGCCATTATTCGATTCCTCGTTCCGACGATTCACCACAGAATGTAAAAATTTTGTGGTAATATATAAAAAAAAGAAGCTCGATTTACGAGGAAACGGACTGTTGTTTTCTCGCCTCTGCAGGTGGCCAGCCAGATTTTATAATAGAATTGCATAAGCTGAACCTCCAGCCAGAATATCATGAGGGTTTATAACAAACATTGGGAACACGAGCTCGCCAACAGGACGAAATTCGCGAGTCCGTTCGCGCCCGCCCCCCGCTCCACCGCGTCCCGCACAACATCGAGATAAACTTTTCCAGCTGCAGCATCAAAATTCCTCTTGATTTTCTCCGAGGGGGTGGAAACAGGAATAACGAAAGAGGGAAAAATGACACGTGCGCCGGAGAATTTTAGTGTTTTACGAGGCTGCAGGGTCGACGGAGAAAAGCTCCCGAGCTTTTGCTCCGTCTGCCGCATTCGCACATTAGCCGAACGACAGATATAGATTTCAGCTTTTACGCCCTCCTGTTTCCATACGTTTCTATATTTATGTACATAAATAATACATATTTACAAAAAACTAGTTATACATACGAATATATCTGATGGTTTTATATAAAATTTCGCGCGCACGCGGTAGCTGCCGAGATTCGTATGCGCGTATCTTGAATGCCCCCCTTAACGTTCCTGTACACAAAGCATCATAACGAAAACTTTCGGAGCGTGTATATACGCCGGTTGACAGGTACGGTGAAAATTTATGCAAAATAATGAATTTATATTCCATTCTATCTTACGCCATCTCTCACTCTCTCTCTCACTCTTTCCCCCCTTGCCCCGGCTCTCTTGCCTGATCCTCGTATCGCCATATTCCGTTCTATCTATTCCGTTCGTTGACGTTCATGTGGAGTTTTTAAAGGCACTCTGTTGGTGCTAGTTGTCACTGGATGGGAGTGGGAAGTAGCGTTTTTTGGTTCTGATCTGCGCTGATTGGTTATAAAGTTTCTTTCGTTTTTTGTTTCCCCTCTTTTTTTTTTTTCTTTTATTTCATGTTTGCTTATTTTTTTGAGTCGAATAGTCGGATTCCTTGTTTCTCATTCAAATGTACGTGAACATTCGATCACGTTCGAAGCATGGATTCACGCAGTGAATGGCCTTCGGAAAACTTCTGGCAGAAGAGAGAATAGAATGGGAAGGTGTTTCGTGACGCGGAGGCCCAAAGTTCCTCGCACCCCGGCTTCTCCTTTGCTCCCATCCCGATGATCTCATATTTCGACTATTTACACACGCAGCCTGAAAATTACCCATGACGCGTTCCCCCCCTTTGACACTCTTTTCAGTCTACTTTTTTTAAACACTTTTTTCCATTCTGTCGCAACTTTAATGAGTCCTGTGATTATTTTGGCAGACAAAAATAGAGGAAAAAGGAGTTTGAGAGCGGAGACTTCGACACCGAATCTGCATATCGAAGCCCACACGTTCGGAGCTCACGATTACTGTTATTTCAGGTTTTTTCAGATTGGCGGAAAATATTCAGAAGGCACTCATATCTACGAGGTCCAAAAGGATTTTTCTCCATTATCGATCACCCCGAGCATCTGTCGGATCGAAAAGCACGACTCTTCGCTTCTTCATCGAAATATTATGAGCTTTTTTGAACGCTGCTCCGCGTGAAACGATTCGTTAACATATATTCTCGTATTCTTATCGCGATGCATCGGCCGATATCGATTTTTTTTCGTCGAGTCGAAATCGGGTCGAGGTCGCGTGACGTTTTGAACCTGTGGCTCGGCGCGCTCGACGGCCTTTCCGATTGATCAATATTTTTGGTTTTTATGTATGTTGGTAACGAAATGCCACCCGGTGAAATGAAATTGTTGAGGGAAAGCACGGGAATTTAGATCGCGGGATTGCGAATAGTGGAGAGGCCAAGCAAATTGGCGATCGAGGATGTGAATCGGTACTCACGATTGTTTGGATTTCCGCACTCGTCGTATTTATTTCAGGAATTGCGCAACAGTGTTTCAATGCTTCCTATTTTGTTATTTCCTTTTTACAGTTCAGAGACGACACGCACCCATCCGCTGGACTGCGAACCTTTCAGTAAACTACTCTGTGGTAATGAACTCTCTCGAAAAAACATCAACCATGGCTCAGCCTTTTTTCTTCGCCATACGGTGTAATTCACGAAACCGCACGACCCCCACTACAATTCTACTCATCGATTAAGTGACGCACTTGTTTTCCTATCCGATGCTTAAGGGCCTCAACCTCCGACTCGGCCTCCGTTTCCACTTCCAATTATTCTACACACTTTTGCTTCGGCCTCCGCAATTTGCTTTCGATTAAATATTTAAACGATTCATTTTTTCTTTTAATTTTATTATTACCGAGTGGAGTGATCAGAGGTTTAATTCATGCTTTTTTAAGGTTCTTTCGTTATTGCTAGCAGTGAGAAACGATCGTTGGGGAGTCTCGGGAACGAACGTGCCGAGTTCACTTTCACGAGAAAATTTGAATAATACAATTTTTCAATAAAATCCAAGGACGCATGAAAAAACTGAAATACTAAAATTTTCGTGAGTACAGCTTCGGTAGGAATGGGGTCGAAGCTCCTCAGACCAGAGTGCTGCATCGGAGACGCTCCGAAAAAACATTTTCCGATGAAAACACAACGAAACTGGCATAAAGAGGCAAATGAAGGTAGAACAAATGAGAACCGAGTACAAAAATTTCATAAAATTTCGATGAAAACGAGAAAAAACGGAGAGAACTCGATCGGTAAAGAAATCCTAGCATCCTACGGCCGCCCAGAATTTCGAGTAATTTTGAATCTGCGCGCTCGTTATTCTCGTCTAGTGATTATGCTCGCGGAGTAACCAAAGTGAGATAAGAAACGTTGTTGGCGGCATTGTGATACGTCGACGCTCGTTCTCGGAGAGTCGTCGTTACACGCCGCGCGAGCGATTATTCTCAAGCGTCACGCGAGTACGTGTGCGCGTGTACGTGAGGAGCGGAGCGAGTTCGTATGGGAGCGGCCATGAGCGCGACATTACGTTGATGTCGTCAGCACCGCGAGACTCTATCGAGAAGGAGGGATAGACCGGAGACGCGAAACGACCAGCAGAGCGCGTAGTACACGACGAGAAAATATTTTATCAGTGTCATATCCGAGTCTGCACAGAAGCGCGGAGGAATAAAAAATCGAGGAAAAAAAGTCAGGTAATTACAGAGCGTTAGATTATCACAAGGGAATCGTTGAATCATTAGAAATGGGAGGGCCTTGAGTCGAATTTGAGTCCGGAGAGCAAACAACGGAGGCGAAACTTTGCACGTGCTCGTCCTCGCTGCGCGATACGTACCTCGAGAACCATCCTCACCGTCTCCATTGACGTTTCTAACGATTCAAAGATCCATTGGAAATCATTAAAAACAGATTATTGAAACCGGAAGTTAATCGGTGACCAAAATAGTTCGTTGTTTAGCACACGATTCGTGCTAAGCATTGTCTCCGGCTGATTTAACGGCCTTTTACTGATAAGATAAAACGGAATATTTTTAAAACGCATCTTTTGAAACGCCGAAGGAGGAAAAATCCCAAAAAATACAAAGAAAAATATCGACAAGACGCGGTAAAAACATGTCAATCGACATTTCCAAACGATCGAGTGCCCGATAACGTCACACAAAAATAACACCGTCCCACCATTCCAGTCGAGTTTTACAGTCATAAATACAGAAAAAAAGCATCGTCTCAGTCGTCAATTCTCATGAATTAACTCCGATGAAATGCCACTGTAATCAGATCTGTGCACGAGATCTAATCGAATCACCATCAAATGTACGTGTCTACGTGTATGTGCGAGCATAAAATAATAGGAATGTAGAGTTGATAACTACGATTCACGCGATGCAATAACACGACTTGCTGAACAATCAACAGTCCAGTTCCTCGTGACACTGAGCGAGTGTATACATCGGCGACGAACAGGCAAAATATCATAGAACCAGGGCGTGCAAAAGCCCTCGCGTATATATCCGAGCTTCACAGATAGAGAAAGAGAAAGAGCGAGACAGAGAGAGACAGAGAGAGAGAGAGAGATGGAAGAGAAAGAGATAGTGTCTATAACCCGGATTTCCTAGTCTACGTGGTGCTTGCACCTGTTGCATACAGCGACTCTAGTTATACGATACCGCAGTGGCAGCACCAGGAGTGCTACAGAAAGCTGAATCAACGACAGTTTAATATTATATAGATGTATATGCTGATATACAGATATAGATAATCCGGTGACACATGGGAAATCCTTGCGAATATACGCCGCTCGAATATCTCCTTCTCTTTTACTGTTAATACGAAAATTTATGTTATTTCGTTGAATTTTCGAGTTTAAATGTTTGGGAGACGCGCAGGAGGTTATCGATGTGAAAAGTTTATTTTCTGTAACATCCACGTGTCAGACGACGTTTGGATACTTGGATAAATGCCTGAATCACACTCTTTTTCTCGCTTTTTTTCTGGTTTTTGGTACTTTTGGAGTTGGATTATTTTTGTCGCGGTAAATTTTATTATTATTATGTCGTTTATTTTCTCTTTCTCTTTCGCCCTATTCGTTTTTCAATGGGTTTAAATTGGAAATTGATCTCACCTCGTTGGAATGAATAATTCGCATATTTTGGTCGGGAACGAAATAACTTTTGGTACTGTTAGCGCAGTAGTTTGTTGACGATTGAAGAGAGCGACGCTGAATCTTATGGGGAAATGAGAAATTTAACTGGGCTCGGAACTCTTCGGGGACGCGCAGTAGAATTTGGGGGCCTCCTGAACCTTCTTTTCATTTCTTGGGAATAATTAAACGATTACGTAGAATGCCATGACAGTTGTTCGTTAATTTTTTCCTGCCAAAGTTTGATTTAGAAGTTCGTAAGAGCCAAGAAAAACTGTTTTTCGAATTCGATTCAGCGATGAATTAGCTTCGAATAATTTTGTCATTTCCAGTGCCATTATTTTAGATGAAAAGATTATTGAACCCGCGAGATTACGCGTGATAAGGAAAAAGATGCAACAAAATAGGCAGCCTGGGCAGAGTCACGAGCAACAACCTGCACTTCCTTCCTACGCCGAGGCGATAAGAACTGCCCCACCACCAACGAATTTACTCTACAATCCAAACGTCAATAATGATGCGACGTACCAACCGAGCGCACCTTTTTATGGCACTCCGAACCAATCGTTCCAAACGACATATCCGCCTCAATCGAGTTACAATCAAGTGATATACCCTCCAACAACGACGGGACCCATTCCGCCCACGTACACGACCACTTCTTATCCTCAATATGGGCCAACTTCCGATGAATCTGGACTCCCTCCGACCACCATTCACATTATTAGGCCAATCTCAACCGAATCTACGGGCTGCTGCTCTGGTGAGTCCCAATCACAAATCGTATCCACCAAATTACGGTGATTTGGTGCCCTTCGAATAGGAAAATGTCCGTCGATCCTAAGCCCGTAGACGCCACACTCCCTTCGAGGTCGCACACTCACCGCACTCGTGCAAATTTGCACTTGGACTTTTCAAAACCTTTTTATTTAATCCATGAACGTTTGAAATGAATCTTACAGCGAGACTTTTTAGGGGTAACAATTTCTTAGTGGTCGATTATAATCATTTAAAAAATTAAAAAATCAAGTTTTGTTATAGAAAGATGGGCAAATTGAAGAGGGGAATTTTGAAGCTGTAGAGGCTTGAAATTTTCGTGGGTGCAAATTTGCACCAGTGTCTACGGGTTAATATTCCCAATTATTTTTCTCTTCACCTCAATTTCCACAGTCACTTATCCACGACCGATTAAATTGTGCGTCAGAAGAGCTAATAGCTCTTCTGCTAATAGTCTCGAATGACATTGGTACAATAAAAAAAAAATGTTGAACTACATTCGAAAACAGGAATAATTATTGTTTCATAGAAAAAGTGACGTAAAAATTTGTCTTGCTCTCACTGAAATTACACCCCATAAAATCAATCATTTCGAAATTCCTTCAAACATTGATCGAACGATTAGTAAACTGAATCAAGAATTCGACTAATTGTTGGCCTGCCTGGAAAGTGAAACTCGAGAATAAATCAATGAATTTAACGAGTACGATAAAGTCTGTGTGTAAAAATAGAAATGAATTAATGTTTTTATCGATTTGTTATTCCAGGTAGGAGTGGTCGAATCCTGGCGATCGTGTTGGCCATAGTAATTTTGACTGCCATACTCCGAGTCACGATGAACTCGTATTTCTGAGCATTTATGTCTCGTTGGAATAATTCTAATAAGACAAAGAGTAAGATATTTTTGTTAAGGGAACATTACCACATAAAACTATTAATCATAATGAAAAAAAGGGCCGCAAAATAGTACCTAAAACATCGAATTATGATCAACGTTTATGAGCTGGACTATGAAAATACGTTGACTTAACGAGAAAAAAAAAAAACGAAAAAAAAATGAGAATCATCAACTTTATCGAAATTTATGTAGCCTTCAGACACGAGCGGTATTATTTTGGGTATTTTTCTAGAATTACGACGCATTTACGTGCAATTTTCATGCTCTGGAATAGTCGAAAACACATCGGAAAACTATTCGATTTTATTCGAATTGTGTTTAAAAAGTTTGGAGGCGAATGTGACGAGTCCATTTCTCTATTGAGATCGTCAAATTCGACGAGTGCGTGCACAGTCTGCACGTTAGTGTTAACATGATATTTATACACATAAATACATACATAGAAAGGGAACCGAGACCTCGAGGATCTCTGCTTCGAAAATACTTCAGCAGCAGCCCTGTGTTCCTCGAAATGTTATTTTACTCGCCATTCTCATGTCCAAGAATGCGCAGAAACGTGGGGTGATAAAACTGCATATATACGTCCGTATATATGTGAGAAGTTGTAATCGAGAGTTGAAGGCTCGCATTGGAGCGTGCAATGTTGTGCCAGAGTAGTATACCGGCACGAAATCTCGTTAAGAAGCCATCCACCAGTCTTACGAAGCCTTAAGGGCCTTTTAATACCCTCCGACCTGCGTTAAAGAACCCTTTTCCTTCGAGTACATAAATCCAATCGTAGGCTCTCGTATCACCATCACATTTCCGTCGAAAAGGCCCCCATTCAGAGTGCAAATGAATGAGGACTTGTTTTGGATAAACAACCAATGAATTGTCTCCACTTTTGACGTTCAATTCGCACTCAAAATATCCTCAGAATTCATTATATTTTTTAAGTAGATTTAACGACAAATGCTCCTTTCGTCGAATTAATGGTTGACCGTTGATTGTGATTTTAGCCTGCAGGACGATTCTGCAGGATTGAATAAAACATATTTTTTTCATTACTCGCTTGCTTCGCTGCTTTCTCATCTTCGATCGAATCGATCATATTTTTACCCTCTTCCTTCGTCGCATTCAGCGTTGGCAATGCTCCACTGTTTTACCGACAGTTTCGTAACTCTTTCGAAATGCACTGCGCAAAGAATAAATCTTCTGACTAGTTCGACTTCGGCCAAAGTCAAAGGAAATCGAGGGCTATCGATGCAGAAGAAAAAATAAACAAGTTTGAGCTTAGCGAAGTCAATTCGAGACTCGAATAAATTTGGTGACATTAAAACTCGACGAATTCTTAATGGCTCGCCTTCGCCAAGGAATCGGCTCGTTTAAATAAAAAAACGTCAAATGCTTTTGTGCCACTGAAGAAATGGGTGACCGCGATGGAAATTCTGTCGCGACTGAGCAGACCATCATTTCCACAGAATTAATGGCGATTAGCACGTTCCCGATAAAAAACGACTCGAAGGTTTTGCAATTTGAGGAAATATCCAAAGAGCACGTATCGGAAGATCGCAGTCTGAAGGACAAACAAAATGATGAATTCGAGTCTGAGGAAAATCGTGTCGTCGCAGAAGGTGAGATAACACAAATGAGTTTTATAATCGTGCTTCTTGACAATCAAATTTTTTACTTTATCGATTCGTAATACGAAATTCGTAAGATTCGTAACAGAGTCACGAATTGAAAAACCCGAAGAAATATAATGTAAATCGACTTTGTTGAGCACGTTTTTAGACCCCGATCGCCTCGACGAAACTTTGAGCCTCGATTCACCTGAACTTGATTGCAATGACATCGAGACGACAGAATATCATTGCGTGACTCAATTCATCTACGAACCATCGTACGAACCGAGAAAGAGAAAAAGTTCCCTCGCAGAGTCCGATGACTCGATCGAAGAGGATCCAGGTGATTGTAACGAAAATAGAAAACGCAACTTTTTCAATCACCAAATTTGTAGCCTCAATGATCGATGAGTTTTTTTGAATTCCAGAAAAAAAACGACTCAAGTGTCTCCAGTACATTGGATTATTAATCGGTGGCATTTTTTTGTCAATCATTGTCATTTATTACGGTCGAGTAGACACCGAGGGTTTTATCGATTTTGATGAATTAAGAAAACTTCGAAATTACACATGAGTTTATTATCTTTCTGTAAAATAATATTTATCGTTGATCAATCAACGGTTTCTCTGCCAATAAAAGCTTTCTTTATAACCACTTGAATTTTCCTGAATGTACAAAAAAAAATGTGGAACGGTCTGAGCACGCACAGCCGTAGCCACTTTTCGAGAAATTGGTCGATAAAATAAACTTTCCACCTTATCTACTGCTATACATACATAGACATGCGTTGGCTATCACCAGCCAGCATTCCATCATCGATTGACGACTCGAGGAGACGTCAGTAAAGGTATTCAAACATTGCGAGGTTAGAGTTTATTTCAAAAGTTTCGTAATAATAGATCAGCTCGATATAATTCGATTTTTTTCTGTGATTCAGTCATCGTTATATAGAATTTCTATACTTTTAGCCTGGTACAAAAATAAATATTTTCGTTTTGTAAGTACAGCCTATGAACATTCCTATATTTTATTGTTTTTCATTTACGTACATGAGAGGAAGTAAATTAGAGCATTGACATTAGCAAATATTTGGATCAGTGATGAAAAATCGAGTTCGAACATTTTTTTTGGCATCATTTTGTCAATATTTTTTATAATTCTGAGAATTCAACGTTGAATTTGGTTGCTTGTCAAATCTAATTTCTTCTATCACTATCAATTACTTTCAAAACTTTCGAATATATTTTTTTTTTTCACTCTTCACAATCTTATCGATTCTTTCCTGCATTCATTTCTTTCCAAAAATGATAATAAATGAATCACTCCTCAGAATTATAACGTCGCATATTCTTTTCGTTCTGAAATGGTTCCCGCCGTCACCGCCGCAGTGCGACGATCGCTTCTCTTCCATCTGTTTTTTCTCGCGGGTATTTGAAAAAAAATCGAATCTGCATCCTTCATTTTTTCTTCTTTTCATTGCTCTCTGCTTACGGTTCCTCGATAAAGCGAAGGTAAAAATTACTTGTACGGCAATAAAAATCAAGCAAAGTGTGAAATTTCACAAAAACGAAATAAACATTCAGCTCTATCGAAAATGTTTTATTTTATTATCATGAAAACTTGGATTTTGTACTGTAAAAAATTTCCATTTTTCAAGCTCATCACCGTTTTATTTCTGTAACGTAAATTTTTTACCGTTCGTACTTCTGCAATTAATTTAATGAACAATTTAAATGAATTGTACAATTATTCATTGCCATTTTCGAATGATTATGTAAAAAAATTTGTCCGGAGTATACAAAAAATGAATGAAAACGTTACAATATTGTTCAATAACCATGATTTGATATAGTGCCGAGGAAAATGGTCGAACGTTCGAACAATGTCTCAGTTTCTTCAATTAGTGGCCAGAATATTGGAGCGAGGGTCCCTGAACCACCGCCAATCGGGTTCATTGCGCCGAACGGTATTGTTAATATAAATCATCAGCACAATAACACAAAACTGAAGTTCGAATATGAGCTTGTTTCAGTGAGAAAAAAAAAAAAAAAACTGCTGGAAAATTTGTCGGCGAGAAAGACAGTTTTGAAGAAAATTTCTTCTTCCATAGCAAGTCCCTCACAGTTTGGACTTCCGCCGCCTTTGTACGAACTGCCGCCACCTTATAATCCGTCGTACGAACCCTCGCGACCTCCGATCCAACAGGTTTGTCCTGCTACTGTGACGATGTGGAGGGAACCAATTGACAGAGGTAAGGAAGAATTGAAAAAAATCTTGGATTTTCTTGAGAAGTTAAAATTGTATTTTTAATGATTTTTTAAAAAATTTACTTGATTTTTTTAGAGCGAAAAAGACGGAGGACGGTCGGCCTACTGGTGATCGCTTTCAGCATCGTAGTAGGAATCACAATGATCACAGTTTTCTTCGTCCAAAGGAACGCTGCTTGGCGAAGCTTTCAGGAATCTCTGCACAGTTCGCACGATCGATGGTTTCGGGAAAATTAGAAAAGATTTTCTCTTCAAGTATTCTAAGGCAAATAGCTACTTAACCATCACGCTTGAAGATCATTTTACGAAGGCAACGAGCTTGTAAATAATTATAAAACTAATCGAATGTAAACACTTACAATAATGGTTGCAATTACAATATTGTATATACATTTTATATGTAGAACGCACCATTCAACAGCACGTGATAAGTGACGAAAAAGGGAGAAAAAAATTTACGAAAAACTACAATGAAAGCACCAGCATGATCAATAACAATTCCCTTATTTCCTTGCTCCAAATTGAGAGCTTCAACTTCTTCGTGTATCCTCGAATTTCCTTTTTTTTCTGTTGACTCCAAGATAATTAATGTTCTCATCGATAAGAAAGCAGATTGATGAACGTTAAACCTTCTTTTGTCTCTGCGTCTAACTGGAGAACGAAAAAGAGGCACCATCGAGGGGAAGCAGGGTAAAAATGCACGACAAAAAAAGCCAATGTACATGATGAAATTTGACTTTTAATTATCTCAAAACCGACTTTTTGATAGATCAAAATAAAACTCGTCAATAGTTCTCCTGACGTCGGTTCAATTTTCATTCACTTTTTGTTCATTAGTTTCCAAGCACCTGCCAAAGTCAAGTACCGTGCTCCGTGCTAAAGCGACACCCAAAAATCAGCCTGAATACTGAAACAGAAGAATTTCAAGTCGATTGGTAGAGCCAGGCAATTCAAATATGATAATACAAATTCAAGAAAACCCATCAAAATATCGAAAAAATGAACACAAGAATAAAAACCATCGTCAGGAGTTTCAGAACGTTGTTGGGAGTTCCTGAAAACAGCCTTAAAGATCCAATTTTTTAACATTCCGGACCCAATTCCGTTCTCATTACCATAAAAATCAAAAATTTTATACAAAATATCAAAATAATTAAAATCGAAAAAATGAACACAAGAATAAAAACCATCGTCAGGAGTTTCAGAACGTTGTTGGGAGTTTCTGAAAACAGCCTTAAAGACCCAATTTTTCAACATTCCGGACCCAATTCCGTTCTCATTACCATAAAAATCTAAAATTCTATACAAAATCTCAAAATACTTAAAATAATAATAATCGTAATCGAGAAACTCGAGAGACTCTCGATTAAAATCGTGATGTATTCGAACATATGGAGAAACGAACAATCGGAATTCTCGAGGATATTTACACTGATATTCCATCCGGATGGAATTGTCTTTAAATTTTGTAAAATATCATAACGCAGCGAGAATTACATGCTCCAAATTGGTTTCGGTTACAAGATTTCATATACAATATGCAAATATATATAGACGCATATATAATATTGAGTGTGCAAGTGTACGTAACGGTGTTGAGCGTTATCTGTTGCAATAATAATCTCGATGTTCGTACGGCGAGGGCTTCCTCGAGAATGCTCGGTTGTTAGAGTTCAAAGTGTCTATATATACGGTGGAATATATAGGTAGACGTGTTACAAACAGTGGCACGATTCCGCCCACTAGCGACTCTATATACGTATACATTTGTCGGGTAATGTCATAGATAACGAAGAAGAGAATAGATAGAGAACGAGAGACAATAATTCAGATCGTAAACGGGACAAAATGAGGAAGGGGATATGTGCAGGCAGAAACAACGGTTCGCATTATCTACCACCAACAATTAAGTACGACGGTACATTTGTGTGAGTAATGGATGCGTGAGAGCCTCATCGATCTTTCGGATTTTATGGAAATTCGTTTCTCGCATTTCGCCGATTATTGCCGAAATTTTTTTCCCGCTCTGCAGTAATGGAGGAATTCAAATGTTTTTATTCCCTTTTCGATCTTACTCCCCCCCCCCCCCCCCCCCGCGAGGATAATTATTACTGGTACACGATCTCGGAGGGTTCTTTTGGAAGAAAGGGACAAAGATTTCGAAAAAACCGAATTGAAATGAAAATCAGCGAATTTGTTGGATCTGCCTCTGTGGCCGAGACGCAAGATTCTTGCTTCTTTGGAAATGAAAACTTTGCCCAAAACAGCCTTTATTTTTTTTCAAATTCCCAAATTATTCGTGAAATCACAATTCTCGTTAAACCAAGCAAAAATTCTGCTACACGCTGGACAAAATCCCCGCGTTGCAGACTTTCCAAACTTTCTGTAATGACACACTCGCTCCGTAACCGGCGTATATTCTATGACTACAAATAACGATCCACACACTCTGTACGAGTATAATGTGTTTTAGATATATGTTGACCAAGCATAAGCGTATTATCATAAGGCGCTTATCAAATTGCTGACCAGAGCAATTACACGCTGTATGTTACGATTAGTTGTCGGTAATTCTCCTCGACACTGGGATATACACACAGTCGAAATAACCGGATCATTATTACATGTAAGTAATGTATTAGCTTTTCGATTATAATTACGTTTTACTCGACATCGAACTGCTGGGCTATTAATTAATCATTTTTGAATTCAACATTATATTGGAAGGTTCAATTTATTGAATTTGTCACGTTGCCACGAGGCTTTTGGATTTCGGTAATTTCGTGATTCGATCAGAGGCAAACTACACGAAGAAAACGAGGCCGAAAATTCTAGAGGGAAGTACTAAGAATAAAGTATCTCGGGAACGGTATCTGCGTACTGGATTTTGTAGCATTAATTATTCGAAGAGCGGTAATAAGAATTATTCTATGCACCATAGTAAAAAGACCAATAATAAATAAATACCCTTTGTTCAAATGTTTATGTTGCAAAGTATGCTCGGGCAACCCTCAAAAAAAACAATATTTATGGTAAAATGTCACACGTATTCGTTTTATATTCGTGTATTTATCATAGAATTTACTATGCTGAGAGTGAAAATTTGTGATTTACAAAAAATTTCCACTTGTCAGTAAGTGCTTGTCTGACACGATGAATAACACTCGAAAACAAAACGCAATATAGTTCTGACGTGCAACACTTTTAGCTATCCACATAAAGCTGTGTTTAGAATTCAAGGGACGAAAAATTGGAAAATTCTAAAAATACTATGCTGTTTGTAATCGGTGGCTAAATACTTTGAAAATTGTTGAAAAATCTTGAAAATGTATTCATCACTATACAAAACGAATCCGTTTTCTTTGTGTATCGAAAATACTGTGTCACGATTCCCCTTCATAATCTTCGGAATTGAATGAATTTGTTTCGTTGAGTTATTCTTAAAAGGTTACGAATATTTTGAGCACTTTTGAAAAGCTATTAGTAGGATCTTTAATGAGAAAGATTTTCATGGATCAAGTAATTTTTACGAATAATTGATGCGTTATTTGAGGAATTCTTCTTTCCACTCATTTTCCTACTTCAAACGGTCGCGAGAAGCTTTCCGCGTGCGACACTAGAAATTCCTCCCTTCGAATCCAACTTTGAGAAGCTGCTTCCACTCCCTTAACGTATTTTTTTGTAAACGTCGCGGGCAAATCACGTGAAAATTCTACGAAAGAGAGAAAGATTCGAAGGAAGCGATTGCGCGAGCAGAACGCGCCGGTTTAATTAATTTCCTTTCCGCGGTGCTGCGAACGTAAATACCATCGTGGGAAAGAGTCTCGAAAGTTTACACTGGGAACGCTATCTGTAACTGCGCATATACAAAATTCGCTGGAAATCGAAAATCGTTCGAGTTACCAAAGAGTCGATCGAGCTCAAAGCTGCTCTGAAATTTCTGTCTCTCTTCACGTAAAAACTCTTTTTATCCAAGTTTTTAAAAACTCTGCATTTTCCTGTGTCTGTTTTTCGTACCGCGCGACGACACGGAAAGTTGAATGATGGATAAGAGGAAAAAGAATCGCGAGTGCTCAGTGATTCGAATACGTTTATCGAGACGTTTTTATAAACGACGAAAAACGAAAGATTATCATACGATTTGGTCTCGATTGAGATATTTTATCTGGAATGTGGAGTCGTCGGAGCTCGATTTCAATGGTGAAATGCCTCTCGAGTATCCGCATTACGGTGGGATATTTCATTTCGCGTAAAACGGAGCTCGACATTTTTTCGAGTTGCACGTACACGCTTGGCCGTTGAATGGACGACTCTGTAATACATAATACATGTACGAGAAAGACTCGGGGTTGAGTGAGAGCGGCCCCATATTTTTGTGGTATGGAAAATTTGTAGTAAATTCGAGGACGAATTCACCTTGTGTATGCGGAGGTTAAAACCGGTTGGTTAATTGAATTTCCATAGAAAAAAGGTATGGGGGCTGGGTAGAAAAAGTGGAAAATTCGTTCAATAAAAATGGAGTTGTAAATTTTTGTACGAGCATAAAACCGCCTGTGGTCGGGGTGACAAACAAAAGGCCGTGTTCACGGTTTAAAGGCGTTTTTATTTACGTCGCAGCCTCTTGTTTATCACCCTTCGAAATAAATGTGATTTGACCTTTGAATTCGACTTAATGCAGAAGCGCAACGGGTCGTAAAAAAAATCGTCAAAGTTCTGTCGACCGTGAGAGGGCGACGAACTCTCCAAATATTTCGAGGTGTTTTGAGTGTGGAGAAAAGAATTTTTAGCGTGGAGCAAGAGCAGGCAGAAGTTTCTCCGTTTTCACAAAAGCGCTCCACCGACGCCCCCACAACTCACAGGATTCGTATGCATAATGCACGAGTTAGTTATTAGAACGTAAGACTCGCCGGGATAAAGGAAGAACAAGGTAGAGACGAGGAGAGAGAGAGAGAGAGGGTTGGAATCCGTTTCCAATCGCTATCCCTCGACGACATGTGCTCACGTTTCAACGGCTCAGAACAGGGGCGAGCGAGCCCCTCCTACTCGGATATATTCGTGTGTTATACGAGAAAGGTATGGATTTCCAATTCAGCGAGATATTTTCAATATCGTTGTCGCGCACGAGTTCTACTAACTCTCATACGATCCTCTCATCCACCCTTCTTTCAACCCCTTCCCTCTCTCACTTGTCTTGCGAGCTTGCAGAAACGTGAAAAAAAATAAAACGAGTAGGCAAAACTACGAATCGGATTTAGAGCGAGCGATGTTCTTCTCACATTCTTTCTACTATTCGAAGAAAAAAGAAAACGAAAAGAAACAAAAATCACTCACAATTGTTTCTGATTCTTGGCAATATCGATTCGTAAAGAAGGCGAATCTTGATGAAAAATGGTGAAAAATACTGAGACACGGGATACCGAATAAATTCCCTCGAGTATCGAACAATTTATGTCACAACTCGGAGATACAGATTTTCATTTGTACGCGATAAAGAAAAATATTCACGATGCTCACCCACTCGAATAGACTAAGTAAAACAGCTCTTCCTCGCGAGCCCTTTCGAGCGTCGAGTACCAAGAGCCAACTAAAGGGAAAATAAAAAAAGAAAAAAGCTTATCCGAGTTGAGAGCTGGAGAAAGAAAGCAAAAGAAGGTTTGCCAAATCGAAGATCGTGGAGATTTTGGTGTGTGCGAAGAGCTGAGATTTCGTTCGGTCGTCGTGCTTCACGGAATTTCCGGTAGTCGCGAGTGCTTTACGGCGAGTATATCGTCTTACCCTTAACGAAAAGAGAGAGGTCGGGGAGGGGGAGAAAAGAAATCGTAAAAGTGAGAATCGAAAATCCCTAAAAGAGTAAGAGAGAGATGTGCAGATGTTTCGTGGTGGTTGAGTTCAATCAAGCAAACGGTCGCCAACAAACCACCGAAAGAGTCACTGCAAACCGTTAATTGGACTAGACCATGAGTCTTCGATTTTACGACGCAATCCGCTCGAATTATCCGAACGGTATTTCCGCTCGGATCCAACTAAGCAATCAACCCCGAACTGCGAATCTCTCCTACGGAGTCTCGTACGTTGTCCAAAATCTCGAAATGCGCAGCGATTCTTTTTCTCCGAGAGTTTAAACAATTAAACTCAAAGTTTCCAGGATGAAAATGAAGCCAACGTAAATAGTTGACGTTAAAGGGCGACACGGTGATTCCGATCTAGCTGGAAAGAACTTCAAACTGCCCATATGCCGGACACATCCCCGCGGATTCGAATTAAAAATCCCCAGTTTTCAGTCTCTCGCTCATTATTTCTAGTCCCGGAAATAACGAGACGAAAATATTTTTTATTTGCCGCAAATTTCGCCAAATTTTTCATCCGTTTTTCCATCGCGCGGAGAGGATGAAAGGGAAAGTATGTTAACGCGTAAACAAATCTCGTTTTCCCTCGGTGATTCGCGTGAATACGTCGCAAAAATACACGACACGTTTTACTCGTTCCCGGAGCAGCTCCAGTTGTTTTCTCCCCCCGGCCCCTCGCCCTTTATTTTTGCTTCATTTTTATTTCGCTTTTGGTATTTGTCGACGATAGAGGATCGATCGTAGAGCCGTAAATATGTGTCTCTAACAAACACGTATGCGTTTCGGCTGGTCTTGTTCGTCGGGGATTCCGGCGACCCCTGTACTCGATTGCTGTGTGTGACCGAGGTCGTTTTTAGCGTTTTCATCGCTGTCTCTGCTCTCGTCGTTTTTCGAGAGCATCGCCGCACTAGCGAGCCAAACGGCCGATCTATTCGTGCGGCCTCGCGCAGAGAGGAATTAAAAAGAGGGAAAAATAGAAGCGAACAAAAAGCGGCGCGGGAGGGGTTGAAAGAGGAGCGCGCGAGGGCGAGAGAGAAGCAACGTGCCCTTTGGATTTTGTAATTGAAAAGTACTGTTATCACCGGTAAGCCAAGAGCGAGGAGGAGAACTGTCGATGCCAAAAACTGCGAAATCCTGTTGGAGTATAAAACAAAAAAAAAGAAAAAAAAAAAAACCGAGAGAATTCATCGGTAATAAAGTTTCGATCGATTCGAGACTGGACTGCGAATAAAATAACGTACAATATTATTTCCATGGGCGTGTATTCGTTACATGGAACAAAAAATATCGAACGATGTGCGTACATAGATCGAAGCAATAGACCAGGTTAAACGATAGGAGCAAAAAAATAAAAAAAATAAAATAAAATAAAAAACGCAAAAGTCTCTAACTCGCTGAAAGTGAATTGGGGAGAAAATCGAGTAAATAGTAATTGACGAGTGACGAATCGTCGCGGTATGTAAGCGCGACAAAATTCGATCGCCTTTGACAGGATAAATTTGTGTACAAAAACAAATTTAAATCTCGAAGCGCGCAACGAAGTTACGAAAGATAAAATCTCTCTTGGCAGTCACTGATTCGGTGCGCTTAGAGCAGAGATCAGCGACTGGTTATTATGCGTGAGATTAGAAAACTGTTTTTCGGACTTTTGTCCTCTGCACCGGTGCAGGATCGTCGTGATATGAATATCGAGTTTCATCGCGATCTCTGGAGGCAGTTTTTACACCGTTTGGTATGCGAAAACACACTTGGGTTAGAAGGATCTTGGATTATTCTGGCAGGAGGAAGGAACGATGGCGTTACAGAGAACAAGAAGGGTGCAACGGGGAGGGAGAGCGAAGGAGGTGCGAGAGCACGAGAAGCAGGGTGACAAATCAATGGTGGATGGGAGGATAGGTAAAGGCATATGAGCGAGAGTCAGAGATCTTGCTCCTACTCGCTCGAAACTCTCGTCCGCTCTCTCGCTCTTGCACGCCCTATCTTATCAACGCATTATTCAACAGGACGAGCACTGCTCGGGACTCTAACTGCCTGAATTTGCATAAATCCATAGATCCTGCTGCGTGAAAGGGGCGAGAGAGGGAGCGAGATGCGGCGCACGAGAGAGAACTGGGGCGAGTTAAAATAAGGGAGGGGGGGGGGGGGAGGGGGAGGGAGAGGAATTGGCTTGGAAATGCGACCTGGACCGCATACTCGCCCTCGCTCCTCCGCCTCTCGCTCTCTCTCTCTCTGTTTTCATCTAGCCATCTCTCAATGTATGGATATGCATACAGCAAATTACATAACTGCCACTATACATATGTCAGTTGAGAGAAACCGAATGGACGTCCTGTTGGTTTTGTGCTTGGAACAACCACGAGGAAATTCCTCCCTGCTCGTTAATAAAGTATCAAAAATGTATGAAAACACGTAAATAATCGTTGGCAAAAGTGAATTTGCATTTGGCTGGTCCGAGAGGTCGGAAATCCATCGTGTGGAATTTCGGAAAGGAGGCAAGCCTCGGTACCCACGGATCGCAGGATCGCTGCTCTTCTCTACTCTCTTTCACTGATTCCCTTTGCACCCAAGTTCAGCAGGAGGCTTTCCAGAGAGTTAACGAACTTCGATATTCTCGCTGCAAACGTTGACTCGTCTCGGTTTCCGCCTCTGGATCAACGACGAAGTACACAACCGAGGGCTAAACTAACTCTGCGCTGTTGTGTGTCTTTAATTGCTCGGAGAAATAGCCCAAGAGTAAGCGCGCAAGAGAGAAGAGCTAGCTGCGGAGATAAGGGGAGAACGAAGAGGCATACCGAGTGTATATCGAGGGAATTCGGGACAACCGGACGAGGAAGTTTGCTACACGTTGTTGAGTTAGGAAAAGGTAGAGGAACATATACGTGCTTACGTTCCTCTCGTCTTCTTTCCACCCTCACCCCCCCCCCCTCCCTCCAGCCCTCCCTCGACCCTTTTTGCCCCCTCCTTTATACATCCGGATCATTCGTTCCACGTGCATGTACCAAAAGGAACTAAGACGTTTGTGTGCTTTGCAGCGAGTATGATATGCACTGGGTTTAGGACTTGGCCTGCTCGCACGTGGCGTTTCAGCTGGTAACCTCAACTGGTTCGTTAGCGGTTGTCTGCTGCCACGTTATATATACGTATATCTAACTCGACGATAAGTCGTCCCGCAAATACCGGCTAGTACGTGTTGGCTTTGAACTATTTCACACTCTTCCTTGGCTTATATCCTGTTAGCTCTACGTGCTATTCCCGCACCTACAAATGAAGACTTGCCTGCCGAAAATCTTGCGCGGATTCAGTTCCTCGGGCTTCATTATATTTTCGCTTTGTCGATCCTCGCATCTCGGGCTAACTTTATGCAAATTCGGTACCCACTGCGCGCGCGTACGCGACACGAAGATTGCCCGCACCGCACGTAGATCGGATTTTCGTAATTGTTACACCGGAATTTTCGAGGAAAATCGATTGAGCTGAATTCGAAAAGAAAAACTACTCGTCGGTCGAGAGCTACTTTCGTTTAAGGAAGTTGAGGCTGTACAGTCATTTTTTTACCCAAAAGTTATGACCTGTACCTTTCAAACGTTAGGCCAGTTTACAGTTTGGCAATGTTGCATACACTTTAAAGTAAAGTTGGGGAAAAAAAGACGAAAAACTGGTGAAAGCTCAGTCGAAAACACGAACGGTGACGATCCTAGCCTCAAAAAACTGCACGGGAAACAGACTATTATTAATATAATCTCAGCAAATCTCCTAATAAATCTGAAAAAAATTGACATTGTTCGGCAAGCCTTGCTCATGTTGCCCAAAAAATTTCATATTTTTAGCATCATTTTTAACGGAGATATCACCGAATGTGTCTTGACTTCCATAAGATTACATGTTATTTGGCCCAAATTGTTATTGATTTTTCTCAGCAACGACGCTCCTAAACTGTCTGAAAATTTAACTGATTTTTTTTTTTACACTTCACTTTACAAGATGCAATCGGTTTAAAAGCGATGACATCATTTTCATTCTAATGCCTCAACTTCCTTAAAGTACAGTTTTTAATGGAGTCGAATATTGAACTTTGGTAATGAGAGAAATTGTTTCTAGTTTGCCTTTTGAAATTTTGAGTTCACTGTTACCGCGAGCGTAAGCGCTTCAACCCCTCCGGCGAAGCTTGTTTTTCGAGGGACTTCATGTCGCAATTTTAGGGCTCGTGAAGTAATGCGTGACGAGTGGGCAATGTTTATACGCGAAAGAAATAAGGCGAGGTCAACCACAATATTCTCCGTTTATTTGCTCCCCCTTTCTCCGTCTCTATACGCCGTGTATGAGCAAGATGGTGGAAATATATGCGAAACGAGGGGAAATTGCAAGTGCGAGTGTGTGTGTAGGGGATTGCAGAGTCTCTCGAATGTCGCCACGTGTGGCACGAAGGGACGGACAGTTAATTAACACCATCCGCGTACCTCTCTCGCAAATCTCCGACGTCCTTGTCGTTTTCTATGTTGACGACGACGACGACGACGACGAAGTTGCGGAGAAGGGTCAGACACTTTGGTACTCGACATGTCCTCCGGACCTCTTTTTCTTCCTCACTTTTCATCCCTCTTTCTGCTCCGCTTCCCCATCGGCCCGGTCTTCTCCTCTGTCCGCAATGCATCCTCGACACTCTCGCCACTTTGAAATCATCGTTGCGTCCATTTGCACCCATTCGTGTTTCCTCGAGCCGCAATTCCGTGGGAGAAGCTCTCTTGCGTAGAAAAAGAGTAAGAGCGAGCCGAGCACCCTCTTGCTAGGACGTTTCCTCGCTCCACTTGTGTCTTCGCCTTTTTCCAACTCGTTTCAATCCTTCCTCGTTATTCCAAGGAGTAAACGCGACCTCATCTTACTCGCATTATTAAAACTCCGTCTCTGCATAGGACGGTGATAACTTCTTCTTTCTTTTGAGGTCCAGAGATAACTTGGAAAATTAGATGGACGAGGAGGACTGAGAAGCAGATTTTTTTAACCGGAAGTACGATGTAGCCGACCAACGAAGTTTCGCCGACTGTCTTTCGCTTGTTTTTAGTTACTGAAACATCCTCGAATCCCAACCTTACAACTATTCGCCCTAAATCTTTCGTCTCGCTTTCCCCGAGGTCAACACTCACAGGAGAGAGTAACCGAAGGATCGAAGACAAGCGCCGTACAACCACTTATCGATTTTCGATCTGTGCATCGAAGCGCGAGAAATGCCTCTCGCGATAATGCCACTAGCCTTAATATCATGAACGATAACTTCACCTCGCTCGATTCACTCTACCATTCCACCGCATAGACCCTCATTTTCTCAAGCCACTTCCTTCAGTTTACACGAAAATCCGCAGTGTATACAATTTTCATGGCCTCTTCGAAAACTCTTGGGCATTTATCAACTTTGTTTCCTTTTTCATCATATCTAAAAACAACTCGACTCAGGTCACTGTGGAGAAGGAATAATAACTTCAGTTTATTTAAGGTAGTTCATGCGCGAAACGATTTGATTAAGAAAGCCTTGAAATTTAGACCCAGTTTGAACGAGTAGTTGACTCACACGCGTATCAAATTTTGAAGGGTTCGTCTCATTGGTTATTGAGATAAACGTATTTAAATATGAAGAAAAATACACAGGGTTATAGGAACTATGCGGAAAAATCGTTTATTTTTCCATATAACGAATGAACGCTTTGCGAAAGTTTACGATAAAGTACACAATAACAATGAAGTTTGTAATGAAGGTCGGGGAAAAAATTCGAGACGATTGTCTTACTGGTAATAAAAATATATTGCGTTAAAAATTGAACGAAATTGGTTAAATGAGCACTCGTAACCTTGGCTTGGCCCATTCCTGTCATAGCCTTCTGTCTTTTTATTAATACTTTTTTCTCGATCTCTATTTCCCTTTGCGCTCTCCAATGCGACTTTTGACATAAAAAACTTTAGTATTTTAGCCAGGGACGGAGGAAATTTCGAGTTCGGTCAGTGATGGATCCCGATAATTAATCAACGGCTTGTAATTTCATTTGCCAAAAGATAAATTGAAAAAATGTATTTACGATTTCGAATGAATAACTCTGACATTAATTTAAAGTGACTATATATCTTGAATTAGGGAGTAAAAATCGATCCAATTTAGACACCCATAAAATACGATTCTTTGGGCATGATCTACCTGAAGTCCCTGAAACGTTGAATATCCAAACAGTACCGAAAAAATAGATTTTTACGGTTTTCAATATTCATAAAAATTGACGTAAAAATATCCAGCGTTTTCTTATACTGCTTTGCAATTTCCACAGCCCCGGTAACTGGCGCATCGCAACGAGCTACATTTTCCAATGATTGGAGGCTTCCCGTCCGAATGATGGAAAATGTCGTTGCAAATTTCGTATTCCAACGAAATTCCGTTGAATTTCATTGATAATTTAGCGCAAGGTCAAAGGGTTTTTGATGGCGGAGCGAGGTTCAAAAGGGTTGAAAATGTTCGATCAAGCGGAATGATCGTCATCGAATATTTTGGGGAGAGCGCTCCGGAGGCTTTCCGCGTATTATGCATCTCCCATTTTGTTAAAACGATACACGTGCGCGCACGCGGATCTCCGTAAGTGTGTGTTTACGTACGTACACGCGTGCCGCTGTGAATGTGGAGGCGCATATATCGCTGGGTGATCAGGGGATGAAAGCGAGGCAAAAGGGCGTTCAAGGGCCGAGGGGATGCGCGGAAGGGAACTCAGCGGAGAGTGGACGAGAGCAGGAACGGTTAATTGATCAAATTACAAGGCAGAATCGTGGCTAACGCCGTGGAGTTGAAATTGCTGGGTTGCTCGTCGACCAGCAGGTCCAGGCTTCGACGTACCAACCTTCCAAAAGGGGTGAGAAATCGCCCACGTAAATTTTGGGGGATATACCGACTCCGGAGAACCGAATGGTTACAGACTTCCGGTTGATTCGAACCGTACCTCCGAATCACCGGTTATAAAGGGATACGAATAATTCAATGGGATTCTCCACCAACTTGCGCAGCTGGGATTATTTTTTCCGCAAAAATTTTAACATCTTTGACGATTTCATTGTTTTTGTTTGGAAAATTCATCCCGTTTTCTTCCGATGGCAGATTTTATTGAAAGTTGATTACGACGGCCTGTGAAAATATTTCGAAAAAAAACTCTTTCGAGTCTAAAGCAAAAACTGACGTAGAATTTTCGAATAATCCGTTTTTTTATTGGCTCAAAATACACTTTTGGCTGTTGAGAATTACAATTTTTCATCACAATTTCAGACTCCCCCGAGCACGTCAATGGGCTCCGACCACACATTGCCAAATTTCAAACGCGTTTTTCTCGAAACACGTTTTTTATAATAATCGTTGCCTTTCGATCGAATATTCTTCGACTACATTTTCGTCGTTCTGCTGCCACTCGATGAATTTATAAGAAATTTAAAAAAAACTTATTTTCTTTCCGGCCAGCCGAGAATAATACTCGAAATGAGGCATTTTTTGAGGCCATTACAGTGGATTGAGCCCTTAAGTATTGCGCGTTTAGAACTGCGCGCCTATCGTGAGATACGAACGCTCGGAATTTCGGATAATGCAGCTTCGGGCGATGCAGTATTTCGGTAGTTGTTATTGACGGTAACGAAACTGCAACGTTATATTCCCGGTGAAGAGGCGCTCGTCAAACTCTCGCCCGGTTGAGTGTCCATCTCTCGTTGTTCCGGTTGCCAGGCTTCGATCGAATGCCAGCCTTTAATTAACGATCTGATCGGCTCCCTCGTCGATCTATTAGATCGAAACCCCCACGTACTTCCCCAAGGCACCAACCTCGGCGATGAAGGGCTCGATCGAATAATCGCAGATTTGCCTTCATGAGAGAAATTATAGGCCGAAATATTCAACCTCAATTCATACGGTATTGAACACGCTAGTACGCCAATTGTGAATCTTCGCCAGCGTTCGATGTTCAATTTAAGCATCGTTGAGAGAATCACACGAAATTCTTCTTCCGCAGTAGCTCCGCTTTATTTCAATCACGAAACGATGGAATGTTTGAGAAAATACAGGAAATCTGTTGACGAGCTTGAAATAATTGATAAACTGAAAAAAAATATATAATTTCAGGACCATTTTCATCGGAATAAAAGCGAGTGAGATGTTTTGGCTGTGAATTATGCGAGCGGATCTTTCGCCGATAAATTTTGCGAATTCATTACAAATAAATGACACAGAGAGAGAGAGAGAGAGACGTCAGAATGAAAATTCGACGAGTCGCGAGCGGCCTCGAGAAATTATCGTAAAATATTGCTCCCCATTTGATGTCGCTTTTATTTTTATTGTCGTATTTCTGCCCACAAAAATGAAAGGACAATCGTATCGGTGAAATTTCAGGATGAAATATTCGTTTCGCAGTCACCCACAGCGTTTTGCGGTTCAACAGCAGACAGGCAGGCAGGCGTTTTTTCATCCCTCGTTCCGTTGAGATCCTCTGACGTTCCCTCGATTCGAATGTATCCTCGGGGCGAATAGCGAACCCTCGGACATCCCGTCAAGTGGATAACTCTCGTTGGTGTCGCGTGATTAGCGATTTCTCATTTTCAGAATAACCCACAGACAAAACGCGTATCCGCGTCAGTTCTAGCGTCAACGCGTTCGCTTGTTGTTCCGGGCATTTGTTCAATCGAAGCTCAATTTCCCGTTAATTATAAACAGAATCCATCCGGAGTGATTATTGCGAATGGCACATTCAAGGATCGATGCTTCAATTGGGAGCATCGAGTCAATCAATTCTCTCAACTCGTTATACGCTTGTAACTTTCAATGGAAACGAAAATCTGGTGTTCCAAGTTTTCTGTATCAAAAAAATCTCGTGAATACTTCAGAATTAAAATATCAATAAATTCAAAAATTTTCATTCAGATTAAACGTATGGAAATAGAATTTGATGGAAATGCATAAAGACTTGAAAATTCACGGGGCCTGAGTGAGCCCATAAAAAAGCAAGCGCTATGAATTGCAAATGAATAATATATTTAGTATGCAGTTCGATCGGGCTTTCTCGATTAAAATCAAAAGCACACGTTTTCAATGAATAGTTTATCTTTTATGGATTTTCAAAATAATCAGACAGAATCAAATAGCTTTGCTTCAGCATAGAAAGAGATCGGTCACTTTGAGCATGCATTCTATGAGGGAGAGAGCGGAAGTCCACGAGAAAAATATAGTGCAAAAAAATGTGATTGCGGTTGAGATAGTTTCCGCTGGTCATAGCTAAAATCTTGCAGAGAAATCATCAGAATTGTGGCTTTTCGGTGGAAAATGCTAGACCCGTAGAACGTGATAGGATTCTCTAAAGTTTTCGGAGTTACCGGGAAGACGCGGGCGTCATCCCGGATAACTGCGAGATGCAGAAAGAGTGGGTGAGTCGAGCTAAGGAATAAGAGAGAGTGAGAGCGAGAGAAAACGAGCTTGAACAACGCCAAGATAAATAGGATATTCCGTGGGGATGAACGCTTACGTACGTGCTTTCGAAGGATATCTTGTGGTTTGATCATGTATGTAGAGGCCCTTGTAACTGAGGACATGAATGGAATCAAGAAAAAATTCTAGATTCAAAGTCCTCCGAATTAAAATGAAAAATCTCTTTTCTTGAATCCCGCATTTTCGTTCACGAGTCAAGAGGCTCCGATCACTTTTTCCACGGATCTAGAAGTCCTTGGATGACAGTGAGGAGAATTAATGGCATTGTCATGATTCGAAACAAGAGAAACTAGGCGATGTTGGATGGTGTTGATCAAAAGATGCACTAAAATTGAAGGAACCTCTTTACGTCGATCTTCAACGTCAAAATTGCAGGCGAAAATTCCTTTTCGCGCTATTTTCGAGCTCCGGATGAATGGAAGCTCGTTATAGTCGATAAAATCCACGGATTTAACAATAAAATAAAATAAAAAAAAAAAAAAAACGATGGGATGCTGCTTTTGGAGAGGCGGAGTCGGAGAAGAAACTTGGGAGGTTGAGAATGGGTTATCCAAGGTGTTATAAGCTATCCCAAGGACACTGATGGATTAGCGGAGTCAGGTGGTGTTTTCGCGGGAGAAACGTACGGGCAAACGGGTTTTCTCGTCGAAAGGTTGCTCCGAGTAATCTATATAGCTCGTCCAGGCAAAGTAAGTAAGATTGAGTCACGTCTCTGACGTCTCTTTCCCTCACGATGGAAACGTACCTGTAAGGGGATGTGAGGAGACGCGGAGCTCGCGGCGCGGGAGACGGTGGTGAGTTTGACGCTGTTGGTAAGGGGATGAAACTTTAACGTTCCCCAAACTCCTTCCTCCCAGCGTCGCTTCATTGCCGTTTGGAGTTGGGAGATCCAATGTTCCTCTGAAATCTGAACGTCATACATTTTCTCCCTCTTTTCATCCTCATCCCTCGCAGCGTCGCTGCTCCCTCTTTTCTTCTCTTTCTTCCTGCTTCCTCTTCCTCGTCGTACATCGTACTAAACAAACGCGCGGATGTTGCTTAACTCTCCCAATCCAGGGCGTAAAGCCTCCGGGATGCCGAACGGGACCCTCTGCCATGGACGAGGAACACGAGCTTGCTCTACAATTTTGAGAAATAGCATCGCCAGCAACGGCAAAACACTTCCGGTGAGCTGATGAGGCAAGCAACAACGAGCCTGGATTAGGGATTTTAGCAGACTCGGGGGATGAACGATAATTGGATATTTCGGATTTGGTTACGGGTTAGGAAGCGCGCCCGGCAAGGGGATGAAAATTTGTTGATTTTTACTGGCCTTATATGAACGAATCGCTGCGTTGAGAATACCGCCTCGAATAGGGCTCGTTGCATTATTTCTCCGAACATCTTTCCTCGCGTATGCGGAGACAAAAACGTTTCGGCAGCTCTTTTAGGAACAAATGTGCCCAAAACGAATTTGCCACTATCGAAGAATCTCGAGAAACGAGCCACGGAGCTTATCATTCCGCGGGAAAAAAATGCCTCCGAGGCTTTGATCGACTGCAAGTGAAATATCGAGGGTTCGAAAAAAATTGCGAAGTTATGAAACGTACGCGGAAGGGAGAGACTGACCAGGGTGTTGGAGCGATCGCGAAGAAGAGCTCGATTGATCGCGACGAAACTACTCGAAAATTTCTTCCCCGCGAGTTCACCCACACGAAGGCGAGCGGCAAATCCTGGGGCTGGATACGCGCCCCGCCATTTTTCTCCCTCGCGAGCTACTTGACAAAGGTCGGGACGACATTAATCAAACGGTTCCAATCTCCTGGCCAGCTCGAAAAAAGAAAATTCTACCCCGAGCCTTATATTCATCTCTCGTCCATCATTCGGCAATTGCACGACTGGGGGCAACGACTGTTGATTCGTGTGACACGTTCCTGAAGTACTTGTCACTCCGTCGACACTCACAAACGAGAAAAATACTGTGAAAAACACTTTTTACATATCTAATGAAGAATGCAGATTTAAATTATCACAAAAAGTCGTAGGAAATCATTTTCCTATTCATTTTCGTCAAGATATTCGATCAACGGCGTTGTAAATTTGCTTAAATATCTCCAGAATGCGGATGATTCAATTCAATTCTCATCGGTCGATTCTTCTGCTGAGATCGTACTAAAAAAACTTGTCCCCCTTCGAAAAAATCTCACGAGCTCGACTCATTTATAGTTTGCTCAATATATAAGTATATTTCCACGAATACCTTAATAATAATAATAATATAAACCCATATTCACGGATGACATGACGGTTAGAACGTTCTCGCCAGCGTAATTGGTCGATCGAAAAGGACACCGACGTATCCTATCGACGTAAAAGTGTCTCCTCGATCCTTCAACATCGTCGTCAAATTACCGTCAACGACATTCCATTACCCGAGCATTGGTGCAGCAGCGAGAAAACGTGTTCGAGGGATCGATCGTTCCACACAAAACGAAGAGGCTAAAAAAATGAAAACAAAGAGAAAAAAAACGTAGTGCGAGCAAACTCGCCCTATTCTCTCTAACTAGTCGGAGGAAAAAGTTCCGTGTAGTAGAAAATAGGTACACGATGAAAAAGAAAAAACACACACGCACGCGAAAGGAAGTTTATTCCCCGTACTGAAAGCTACTGGAAAAAAGTCTTTTAATATCTCAACATTGCACTCGATTCGTGTGCTTTATTTACCCAACAAATTGAACAAATTTTTAAGCATTCCTGCGTGCCCATAAATGCAGAGATTGATCGAACGTAAATAATCGAATGGAAAAGTGTGTTCGCGACATCTTTGTGTGCGCATACCTCGCGAGCCATAATATAATTTTTCTTTAACATCTCTCGCACCGCGCGGGGATGCTACGAGCTGTGGCAAAAGTAAGCTTTTCTCTTCAAGTTGATGCACAACAAAAAATTCAGTAATCGATACAAAACGCATGCACAATGTATACGTGCATGAGGAGCATGCAAACGTGAGAGAGTAAAAAAGTTTTGCGGTTCAAGAAAAATGTGCATATCTCGATAGCATTGGAGGAAAGTAAGAAGCGAGAGAGGGAGAGCAGCAGCGAGCCTCGAGTTCTTCGTATCTTTGAAATATTTACAAACAGGAAGTACCGCCTACATCCGGGGGTTACGCCGGGAGCGAGAAACGCTATCGTTCGGGACCACTCGAATATTTAGGAACGATGGAGTAGAGATGTTGCAGGCCGAGTTCGTCGCAACGATGTTCGCTCACATGTATCAACAGTTTACAGACAAAAGGGCGCAACCTCTTTCGATCGGTACATAAAAATACGCGATTTTTCGCCCTTTTTGGCTTGTAAACGGAGACAGATACCGGGGAAGAGGTTGCTTTTGAACTTATCCGTGAAGGTTGGTTACATCTTAGGGATTTTCCGGGAAAGTGGAGTCGCTCTGAAAAATCCATGCCATTCAGCATGACTATCCGATATATTGTACAGCATCTTCCATAAGAGAAAAAAAAATGAAATAAAAAGAGTAGAAGAGTGAAAAAAAAAGCAGCAGGAAAAAAAAAACTACGAACGCCTCGCATCAATAACATATTCCATTATGATATTGAAACTCGAGATTTTATTATTATTATCGTTGTTAGAAAAAGCTTATTACGATAAGTTTTTCTGTGAACTATACTGCACCGGATTCAGTTGCCTCGCTCCAAGGGCTAGTTTTTGAGGCGCAGAATGGCTCCGGGATAATTGGATTTCGAGTCCCGAGTGTGGCTTTCTCGGACTTGAATGCTGCGGGGAATTCAATTTTCATAAGTATCAAATTTTGCCCCTTAATCGTGATCTTTTCATAGAAAAAAAAAAAGATGAATCGCGAGAGGGGGATGGAGAAAAATATTCTTTGGTGCATTATTGAATGAACGGATATAAAGATTTGAAAAATTCAACCAAATTCCTGCAAGGCCCCTTCATCCCAAATTCTTTTCATTTATTCTTCTCTCCTGAACTAACCCCTTCAGACATCCCTTTCAATCTTGTTTTTTTTTCCTTCGAAACTGCCATGCCAGAATTCTGTGTCTTTACCTTTCGCTCCCCCTCTCCTTGCCTCTCACTCACTCACTTTATCTACCTCAATCACCGAAAGCTCCAAAAGTTTAGGTTAGCCACCCCCGAACGAAACTAATCGAAGACCGCGACGCAAAAGCGTCCCTTTGGATCCGAAGCTTCCTATTGACTCGTCGCAAAGTTTAGATTGCCGTGAGGATAAGACGAGAGAACGCGAATCGCGAAGACAGGGAAAAGGGAGGAGGCGGAGAGCTGCCTCGAAGGGTTCAGGGGTGTAAATAGCCGAACGCTGCATTTGTTGCTCTACATATATCCGACGATATTAGGCCAAGAGTGGTTTTAAAGGGCCTCGAGAGCGGAGCGAATGAAGCATCGAACGAGTGGAATCGCCCGAGAACTTCCGGATACACGCGCTACGCTGACATTACTTCCGGCTGTAGGCCATGATCGTTGGCTTTAATTATCGCTGGAAACGACATTCTCGTTTTCACTATCTGAGACCATCTCCATTACACCGCATTACATAACCACGAAGAGACAAAAAAACAATCGAACGTACGAGTCTAGACGCTTGAACGCAAGCAGTAACGTCGTTCAGGGCGGATTACGCTCGAGAGTAGTCAGACAGACAATTTCGTACTCAATTTTTAATGAAATTATCGAATATTTTCAACGAAATTATTTGATATTTATACTGCGATATTTGTGCAATCGTGACCACTCGAATTAAGGGGGAATATCAGTGTGACAGACTGGAAAATGAGGTATTTTTTGGGATTTTTTTTAAAAACGGCTCGATCAAATTATTTGGAATTTTGTGAATTAATTATTGAAGGAGTGGAGTATACAAGGAATTTTATTTTTAGTACATTTTATTAAGCGGAGGAGCGGTCGCAAAATGCCGTCTCAAAAAAAGACTATTAAAAAAGATGATTAAACTATAATAGTATAGCTAGGGCAGCGTCGCAGGAAACTTGAAAATTTTAATTACAACAAAAATGGCGGCCATTTAAAAAAAATCGAATCTCACACAAAAATATTGCAGAAAATAGCTAATAAAAAAAAAAAGAAAACAATTTTAAAAAAACTCTACGATGCGACGATGGCGATAAGTTTTCTGAAGAGAATCCTTTTTGAATGAAGTCAATTGAACAAAGTTTGACAGAGCTGTCAAACAGGTCGAAAAACACGCTTTCGAGAAAACCGTGTTTAAAGTTTTGAGAGGACAAATCTGCTTGATTTAACTTAAATATTAATCAAATATTACCATTATTATCAAATATTATTATTATTAATAAATATTTATTAAATATTAATAAAACAAGTTCTTACCGATTAGTCTGCTATCTCTGGACCATTCAGAAGCTCTCTTTCACACCGATATTCCCCCTTAATGAAGCTGATAGCAGTTAATTCAATTGATCAATGCTCTGAACGAAGGCGAGATCATTTAAAAGGATCTGTCAAAAATTAAATTATTGAAAATAGTCCAAGCATATTTCCAGCAATCCTGAATGAGCTCGACAAGCAAATTGAGCGAGGAGAAAACGAGGCGAGTACATTTCTCGTGAACAGAGAGACGAAAATGGACAGAAGCACTTCCAAATGCACGATAAAGTTCTCTTTATTATAAAATATATGTGCAACCGCATATGCATATATATATATCCGTACATATAATCACGTACTCGAATTATATGACCGTAGTGGTAATTCCAATGGAACTTGTCATTGTCGTTGTGCTTGGTCGTTTGCGTCCAAGACTCGTCTAGACGCCGTTTGCGCGACGAACTGTACAAGAACACGCTAATAAAGTAGATAAAGTCGCACTATTCGCTAGACACGTTTCATTCTCCTCTTATTCTTCCCTTCGCGCTTTGCCTCGCGCGGGAATTCGTTCGAGAAACGTCTCCCAGAATGTACCCATTCCCATCCGAATCGTGAACAGCGAGCGTTTGTACTTAATAAATTTGCGAGGCTAATTCATCGTCAAAGAAGAAGAAGAAGTTCATCAGCTTCTTACTTATAGTGATAAAACGCGAGGAATTCTTTCGCCCAGAAATTCCTTTCGAGGTACGAGAAACCGGAAGCTCATCCATTTGACCGATGGGAAAAGTTGTACGGCCGTTCTGTTCGATGCATCGCGAAACGTAACGAGATGATAAATGCAACAACCATAAATCACAGGATAATCAGAGAAAAATCAAAATTTTTCCAGCGCTCGTTTAGCTCGTCGTAAATTCGTACATCTTCGCACATTTTATTGCAACGGAGTCAGTAAATTGGAGAAAGTTAAGAGAGCGACACATAATAATCAGTAAAATGGGGAATAAAACTGTTGTAAATCGTAACGCTCGGTGGTAACGAGGAAAAAAATAATGACGCGAGTAATCGTCCATTAAATTGAAGAGGGTGCCGAATTTTTCAGCCGGAATAGCCTCTATGGGGAGAAAGGTGCATGCAGTTGTTCGTATCGAGGGTTCCCATCGACCAATGGCCCTCGCATCGAGACAATAATTATATTATCACAGTAGCCACAGCCACTGGATGGACCGAGTTAGATCGGGCTCGAGAGAAAGAGAACGAGGAGGGAGAGGGCTCGAGGGGGTGAGAGCAGAGACCATTACCAACATTTTAGGGGCTCGTAACGATGCTCCCAACGACGAGACAAGTGCCACTCGGCGTCGTTACAGACCTCTCCCACAGTGAGAGGAAACTCCGTCCTCTCATCTCGCCCTCCCCCTGCCTCTTGCTCTCTTTCTCTTATAATATTGTGCAAGCCTCTCTCGCAGTTACCTCTCGCTATTTTACTGACAACTATACGCCCGACGCCGTAATAAAAATACGTCGTATGCACGCCTCTTCCTTTTGCCCTCCCTCCCCCCCGCCTCTTGGAATGAGCAAAAAGGCCGCTGATTTCGAGTCACTTGATAACTAATAAAAAATCTCTTTTCTTCGCCAAATTAGGATATCATCACGGTTTTCTAGCTTTTCATCCAGGGGGAGAAAACACTTGGTTTGCGAGTAGATTAAATTTTCTAGTTTTTTATCGCGAGCCCATTCGTGCATTTCAAGCTTAAAAATTACTATTTTAATGACTAAAAAGAAGAGACATTTTTACTTTTTATCTTTACAGTTCGATTACTCCAGTTTTCACCCTCTTATTCGTTATTCCTCCGTCATATTTTCCCCTGCTTAGCACTCGTCCAATCGATCCTTCGAAATTCTTCGTCCACCCCGCCTGCCTCTACTTCTCCTTTCAAATGTCTCCTTCACCAGAGGCTTTTGAATTCCAAAAAATTGGTAAACCTTTTAAAAAAAATTAAACGATTTTCGAGGGTAGAGGAAAATCGGTTTAGGAAATAATAATCCTTTCCGATGCGGTTATAAAACGATAACGAGCACCCACGAAGAAAAAATATAATTTGATGTTATATGATTTAAAAAAGTGGAAACAGACTCGCGAGGGAGCTCGTCGCCTCGGAGGCAACGTGCCACGACATCCCGTTAAATTATACGCAAGAGTTTTGCTGGCAGTGCTGCGAATAATAAATAGCTTGACAATGGCCCGCGAAAGTGTGCATATACGAATATGTCTCGCGGTATTCTCGAGCT
This sequence comes from Venturia canescens, assembly GCF_019457755.1. NCBI lineage: Eukaryota > Metazoa > Arthropoda > Insecta > Hymenoptera > Ichneumonidae > Venturia > Venturia canescens. The sequence goes on from NC_057430.1 coordinate 11,888,977, forward strand.
GGTTAAATTCAACGTAGAAAAATTGTATGGAGGAAAGCTCAAGTTCAAAAGATCGTTAACGGTATTTATATAACATTTTGAATTCGTCGAGATAAGCCCTTTTTTAAATCGCCACCATTAATGTGTACACGTGAATACATATACGGAGGTAGCAATCACGTTCGAAATTCATTGTTTGCAAACGTACAATCGACGCGGTTGTACGGGCGAGTACGTTAATAATTAATGTCGTCGTGTGGTGCCACCGCCGCCTCGCTTTTCTACTACTACCCCCCGCCCTGTGTGCTCACAAACTATGAGCTATATGCGGGGATGCTCGTACGCGAGCACATATATAACGAACATAATTGTATATACATGCACACACACTCGTGTGCGGGGATTGAGCGGTAGGTACATAGAAGCGATTAGCATTAATAATACTCGATTGGTGTGCGTACGAAATCAACTCAACATGACGATAAAACGATTGTTCGAACTACAAAGCAAACTTTAGGCTCACACGACAATTGCACTGAAAAGTTATTGCAAATAGCCTACCTCTAGGGCTAGTTTTGCAGATAACATTATTGAAGCTTTATTAAAGAAGATGACGCGAATCTAATGGAAATCGGTAATTCCAACTTTAATAGTTGACATTGGGCAGTGTGCTGGAAATATACAGGGTGCAATTGACGGGAAAACAATTAACGAAATCACATTTTTTTAAGGGGTGTGCTCTTGTGGCAGGCACACTTCCTGTGCGACGATTTGGACCTCATGAAATAGGAGCCTCCCCACTTTGAAGAGCCAAAACGAGAACAAGAGAATGGAATGTTTTTAGGTAACAATGATGTCTCGAGAAAGCCTTGGTATCGGTGAAAATCACTTGGGAATGGAAAAAGAAAAACACTTATTTGAGGTTAACGAGTTATGACGAGATAAACAGTGGAAGGTTTGACAACACCTTGGCCAGCTGGTTTAAAATGTAGATATGCATACGCAAATAAATTATATTATTAGAAATGTAGACACGCATTATATTAAAAATCTCAAGAAATAAGTTACACATAATTTTAATAATTGCGAGAATAAATTTTGACAGTTTCTTTGATCACGAAAAGGGCAAAAAGTTCAGTTGCTTTTTTGAATCACGAGTATCGCATGATCTTCGTTAATCGATGAAAAGAAAATAGATTCGAAGGGTCTTTTTGCTTTCTGTAGCACAGATTTGTCGTGCGAATTATTTCAAGTGTTTTATTTTGTCTGTAGAGAGTGAAAAGAAAAATTTGCTGCAACAAGCTTCGTTTTGTCGAGTGAAGCGTAGCGAACGTATGAAGTTTATTGATTCGACGAAACATTAATGGATTCAATGATGTTTTCTTTTTTTTCGTGGTGAAAATATTTATTCGGACCAATAAATAGGGTGTTTTAATCAAGAAAATTCAAGGAATGTTTCGTTGGAGGAACGAGGGGACAGAATTTTGGTTAATCTCGTGATGACTTTTTCATTTTCCATGGTAATTATTGGTTTGGTTTGTTTTTCATCCCTCCTGGCGGGCTCGAGGGTTGAGAAATTTTCCTTCGTAAGCTTTGAACTCGATGTTCGCATGGATCTTATCTCATTTCGATAATCTCATTAATTTCTATCGGAAGAATATTATTATTGAAAGAAGAAGATGAAAAAAAGGAGTCTCGCGTAACCGAGGGTCGTTTTTTCACGAAGCCTCTTCCCAATGCCATAAAATGACTTTCTCCCGAGTCAAGCTCCGTTTCGCGTGTCCCATCTGTCTCGAATTAATTGGGAAGAAAGAAAATCCATTGGCTCTCGTCTTTTGCCTTCTCTCATCGTTCACCCTTATTCTCAAGCCCATTCATCGAATTACCCCCGCAGTCGTCTATTTCTTTTACCGAAATTACAGCCCAGCCGCCCGATGCTATCTTCCCAGTCGCGATGTACTCTCGCTCAAGACAACAGCGTATTTTTCAATTTAATTAAACTCTTCGTGACGGAAATCAACCCCCTATTTTTACCACGTCTGCAAATACCCGTGGGACCAAAAAAAATAGCTTCAAAGATTCTCCATCCCTTCCGAAAGAAATCTTGCGATCTCCGCCAACAGAAAATGATCCACGAGACAGGAAAGTAAAGCGCTTTCATCACGCTTGCATTTTTATAAATTATTTTCAAAAAGTGCTTAATCCTCAACAGAAAAACAAGAAACGATGTTCCTTCGATCAAAAATTCAATCCCATCGTCCCTTGAATCACGATTGATTCATCGAATCCAGCATTTTTGTACGAACTCTTCACATAAAAAAGAAGCTCCAAAAAAACCTTCACCCTGGAAGAAAAGTATTACGATATCAAACCAGAGGAAATGGCTCATTAAAAACCTTCCAATGTCAACATATTTTTCAAATCCATATTCCTTTTTTTCCCCGCACTTTCAAACGAATTCATCAAAGATTTCGAATGAGTTATTTCACATTTTTCCTCCAACTTTGTGCCTCGACGATTTTTTCATTACGAAAAATCCACTCTGCACACACGTATAATGGGTGGCTCTGTGCAAGCGGTCGCGTCGACGATCTCTCCGTGTACCGTAAAATAATTAACTCTCATATCTACGTGCACAACATAAATAGACACATACAAGTATCGCATGTTGAAGATGTAGGGGCTTGTTTTCAGGCTCGTACGTTTTAGTTAGGGGTTAGTTGATGCGCGCTGTCCTCTCGCAGCTCTGTTTACGTCAGCGGAGTGTGCTCCACTCCGTATACATGCGTGTGTGTGAGAGAGAGTGAGTGCAATAATCGCGTGTCGTGTACTCGCTATATTTCACAAACTCAACCCCCTCAGAACTACCCCTTTAACGTGGGACTTACCCTGCTCTCTCGGGCCGGAAACGAAATGTAACACGATTTCGAATCCAAGCCATTTTGTAACCAAAAACACTGCGCTATATCTGTACACGTTACTAATTAAGGTATATATGTATAAATAATTGAGCTTGTAACATCAAGCTGGCTAGCTTGTCACCGAATTTTCGAGGGAGTTCGCAATTTATCCACTAAATTTGTACAAAATTCAGGCTCTCGTATAATTATCCAATCGCTTCTGTAATATTTCATTCCCGAATGAAATTTTCATGTTTTACGAGCATCGTGAAAGCATGAAAATAATATCGTGTTTAATTATTACGACGATGGGCTTGTTTCGCGATGGAGATTAATGGGGAAACACTGATTTTATGGATTTCTTTTCTGGACACGAATGGAACAACGTGGAGCGATATTTTTAAGGGATTGTTGAGGTGACTCTACCGGCGATCAAGCTCGTGGGATTCAAATTTAATGTCGTTCTCCATTCATTATTTTTATTGTTCTGAAGAAAGTTCGAAGTCAATTATCGACATAAGTACTCGGGAAAAAATATTTCAAGTGGGTGTTTCTCGTAGCGGAGTACTGAGACGATATTAGAAAGCCCAACTTCCGGTTGCCGTGAAATCGCATGTTTTTATGGAAATTTATATCATTTATTAAAAAATGGGATTTGTGAATTTCGAACTCGTTGCTCTTGAAAGATTATGGGAAAAAAAATACAACCCATGGCCTAATTTCTGGGCAATTTCACTTCAATGAAGACTCCCAACAACGACTCAACTGTGCTTTGCATCGATAATGCATTGACACTCCGAAAACGAAGAGGTTAAACCCACGCGTGTCCGCTCGATCGAGTAACACGCGAGTCATCGAAACAATCATTACTTCAGTTTTGTAGTCTCGTGCAAATAAATAATAATCGGTTTTTGCTCTGCAAACATTTGTTTCCTAAAAATCATTATGTTCATGAACGTTTACGTTTGAACAGACTCAAAAGTATTGAGAGTATTTTACAAAGTTGTACAAACGTTGGTTCAATATTTATCCAGAAATTAGAGAACTTTTTTTCCAAAACTGTTCGTCAATGTTTGTGAATTCTATGAATACAGACGAGAGAATTGCATAAGAGCATGAGTGACCGTGTTAAACTTGGAAATCAGTTTTCATTGATTTCTCTCGAGCGAGGAGTCCTCATGGCTCGAAATTTTGACAGGACATTCCGTCAATATTGGTAACTCCATTAAAATGTTTTCATCGAAATCTGTTGATTCGGATAACCAGATGAACGCCTTGAATTCAATCGTTTTTTTCATCGATCCCTCGTTATTTCCGATAACTGAACAAACCGCCTGGAAGCTGGCGTCCTTCGGGATGCCTGTGAGTCGTGTAGCATCCGGAAGCGGCAATTACCACTATTGAGAAAATAAATAGAGAAGAGAAGCGATCAATTTCAGTCTCGTTGTTCGAGCAAAAGGTCGAACATGCATGCATTAAGGAGGAGAGAGGGTTTGTGGTGGATCCTATTGATTGGCCAAGGGCTTGTAATATCCTGAATGAGGAGGATCCTCGAGGATCTATACCAAAGCAATGGCTAACGTGTCTGCTCAACGTTATAACACTCCATTCACCTGGTCCATTGTCCACAAACGCTATAAATATATGGGTCCTTCGATCTCAAATCTTCAAGGTTTTTTTACCAAGAGTCGATGCTGAAAACCAGTCTAAAAATCTTGTCGAAAAAAGTGTTTCTCATTTCCAGAATGAATGAAAAAAATCCTTGCAAAAAACCGACTGCAAATGAGATAAAGTGCTGGAGAAAATCCTCCAGATCTTACAAACCGAAATTCTTTTCCATCGATCGAACGATCAACAACTGAACTGGAAGCGATCAAATAATCGGTCTCCCATCTAGATTGCTGGAATTCTCCATACGTGCTGTTTACATTTCTGCTGGCATAACGGGACAAAAGGAGTAGTTTACATTGTTTTTGCTTACGAATTGAGAGTGTTACGCCCTTTCAATACTGAGGGTGTACACGGCACATATTCGTGCATTATGTACCATAGCTTGTTCTAATAGACACTTGCCTCCATGTGTTCGGCTTACTACATTGTACAGCAGGGCGAAAGGAACAGGAAGGGAGAGACGAAAATCGTTATCGACCTGTCGGTGGTGTGTGTGCGTGTATGCAAGGTATAGATGGCTCAGGGAGGACCGTAATTAATTGAGACACACTCCCTTCGGGTAGTCCACAGGTACCACAGGCACTTTGGCCTTCTGAGGCCATTGATCGCCCTCGCCAACAGCCGCAAGGGAATATCTCTGGCTCTACGTACCGATATGCATTCCTTGTACATCCAAATGCAAATAAACATGAATTTTATCATGAAAAACCAATCGATGGGTCTCACTTTCATCGGTTTATTTCGAATCCTCTTACTCTCGGGGTCCAAGGCGTTTTTTTGGAGCTCGTCCGTAGGGAACGTTTATTCACTCAAAGTAGGAAACGAATAAAAGCTTATCGATGAGGGCAAAGATATCGGAGCTGGAAATACACGTTGGGAGGTTTGGAAAAAAATATTAGGAGAACGAGGAACATCGGGCTGAGGGACTTTTGCTTTGATGTTGACAACAACATGGAGCACTACTCAGGATGTTTCATGCTATTTGGGTGACAGCGAGACTGAGTATGGTTGTGACGATTTTCCTTTGATCGTACATAGTATTGCTTAATGTAACGTCTATACATTGGTATACTCGTACAAATTAAAAGTATTTCCCTAAATACAGTGGTTAGCTCATATGAGCGAGTTGGGAAAAAAAGGGAAATTGTCACAACCGACCACATCCCAAGGACGGTCGTGACAGTACCTGAGGCCGGTAGTGACACGTTAAAAAAATACTCGAATATGGTTTCAAACGACTTCATTTCCAAGCAATATGTAGCGCGATACAGCATAACGGAATAAAAATTTTTTAGAAAGCAATTAAAACTTTGCAGCGACAGAAATAAAATCTGGGAAAGTTTCAGCCAGGAATTGTCAATTAGGGGCTTGAATTCTGTTTAAGTACGGCCAAAAACAGGATGGATCGCCTACTTTTCATCCCATTGTAGCTTTGTTACAAGCAACAAATTTACCTTCAAACATTTTCCACAAAATCAGCGATCTTGGTGATTGATAGCTTACGTCACAATCGTTCCCAGGAAAAATGTCCACAACCGTACCCAATGCACTTTTTTGCAAACGAACAAACGCCATGTCAATAAAAAAAACGATCTATCAATAAAGCAAGCACTGCTATTTAACCACTAGGGTTTCACTTATTTCGAGGAAAAAACTCCCATTTCTATATCGGTATATTTGTGTCAGTAATTATCAAGAGAAATCGAACAAAAATGCTTACTTTTCGCTCCCAAAAACCAATGTAAGCGTCCACTGGCGTGCACGACGCGCAGCCGCTGGCACTATACTTTCAGACAAATTCGGAGGTGCAACCTTTGAGCCCTTGCACGTTCCCGCCATCCCGTACACTTTCGCTTATATGACAGCTGTCACAACCGTACCGGTCTCCCCTACAAAGTTGTTAAGTTGGAGTCCTCTTGGAATTCCATTTTGCAGGACCCGCAAGAAATGATGCTTCATGATCGGAGTGAAAAATCCGACTAACCAAAGTTGTTACCGTCCCACTACCAACGCTCCGTTTTATCCATGTTCCAATTTCGAATTAATGAAAGCATCGTTCCGGCATTCCACGATCCACAACAATTCCACGATTCTATTCTCCTATGCCTTCGGGCGCTACATCTGTCGCAATAAAGAACCGGTAAAAACGAAAGGCTCGCAACATGTAGTTCCATATATACTCGATGGGGGGGGTTCGGGAGGGAATCAGAAATACATTTTCACCGTTTTTTATCAACTTTTTATATCACCACTTTTTTATCCAGGAACGAGCTTCCCTGCGACTACTGCTGGGTGGATCCAAAGAGAGAGAGAACGAAAGAGGAGCGGTTGGGGGGGGGGGGGGCGGGGGGAGAGAGAGAGTACAGTTCTCGCAAAGTGACGTGGCGGGCCATTAATTTTACTCATCCGCAGTATCACGGGGCCAGAACCGCGGTAACTCTGCGAGTAATAACGAACGGGCAACGATATGAGAAAAGTTGAAATACGTATATTCCTCAGCCTCGGCATCTCTTTTCGTCATATACATATAGACACGTATAAGCCGATGTATATATACGCGTGTATAAATTGACGCAACCATCCTTTACATCGCACCACATGTTCGCCGGCTATATTGCATAAAAAGCTTTTACGAGAATACTTATTATCACTTTCCTCTCTTTAATCCGCATGCCGAGCAGCTCCATTTAATTGCCATAATATTTCGTAATTTTTATTTTTATATTGCCACATATTTTTAAGCGATTCCTCAATAATGTAGCATTAAAATTTTATCACGCGCTTAATACAGTTACTAAATTTCGTGACATCGCTCGTTTGCGTGGATAGAGCGACCTGATGAGCTGCTAATGAATTTGAATTGGATGAGGATCGATGGGAAATGCGAATAGTGGAAATCGAGTTAATTGCATTGTGGTATCGTGACGATTGTTCGAATCTTTTTAACGATTTTTCACCGGTTTTTAGTGTCAAATTGCCCAGAGTCTTGAGCTCATCGTTTTGAGGCTCTGTCTCTGGCGCGTTTTTTTTTTCTTCTCGAATGCTCGAAATTCCATTGGTGATGGGGGTGCCTGTGAAACCAATAGTCGAGAGTGAAGTGGCTGAGCACTCGTGTACAGATGTACCGAGGAATACTCGATGGAAGGGAGCTTGCGGTTCGATTGACGATCCCAAATTGACGTCAGCGACTTTGGGCCAATAGATTTTCGTCTCGGAGACGTTATACGAGGCGCACTTACTCCTGGTCAATTTGCGTAATGAAGCGAGCAACGCGGGGCTGGTGGGGCACGAGAAGGAAGCTCCGTGTGCTCGTACTACTGTAAGGACAGAGATTCGAGCTTGCCAAGTGAGCCAATTACTGCGTCCAAAAGGGAGCTTGGCAAAAGCATTACCAGCAGGCAACATCGCAAAGAAGCAAGTTTTCTCTGTCTGCTCACTCTCGTCCTTTTCCACTTTGTCTCTCTCTCTTTTTTTCTCTCTCACTTTCTCGTTCCCTTATTCTTACGCTGCTCTTTCCCCCCGTTCTCTTTATCGCTTTCTCTTCTGCTCTTTTCCTTGACGTTAACATAATCTTCAAATTACAGAAAGTAAAGTTCGAGATCAAAAAGTCACCTCTGTCTTTACAAGCTTTCGTCTTCTTCTCGTAAAATTTATTCCCGATGCAGAGTTCACCCTCGGCGACTTTATCTTGTTTTTTTTTCTCCTCCTCGCAAGGGAATGCGCCCCTCGGACGTAAGCGGGTAAATGGAAGTCTCGTATCTTATGAATTTTTCAATGCATCCGTTCGCGAATGTTTCTCCTTCCAGAAATCAAGCTCGGTCTTGAGGTCAAATTATTTCGATAATTAATCTCCCATCGCCGGGGCAAGAAGCCGCTGGAAAGAGTCGCTTTTGCAAATTCTAAACCTCCCAAAAGAATCTCGATTCCATTGCATTTCTTTGGTAAACAAATGAGAATTATTCAATTTAAAATCCCTGCGGTAGCAACGGACGAAACTCTTTCCCAACTGCACCCCCCATTTTTGGGTCTTTCGAGTGTTTGCATCGCTCCCAGACATTCCGAATTCGAATCACGCGGTACCGACTCCGACTTCGGGCAACCCCGAATGCTTTTCCTCCGAATTCTCTTCCGATAAGAAAATACTTGCACGTCTGCGTGTTGAGAAACAGAAAAGAGTGAGCTGGAGGGAGCGAGTGAGAAGGGAGGCTTCTCTTTGACGAGCAAAAGAGGAAATTTGTAGCCAGGGATAAACAAAAATGAGCGAGAGTGGGGGGAGAGAGAATACATCAGCGTCGACCAGGAGTCTCTCTCGTGCGGAACATCCCGACAAACGCTCGGCGATGTTTGCACGCGCAAATACAAACCCGCCGTCTTCGCCTTTCTATATACGTGTAAATAAATGGATACACATAAACAAGAAATTCACCGATAGACGCACGCGTACGGACACAAACACGATCGAAATCATCGTCGACGACGACGACGACGACGACGGAGAACACGTCAGCAGAGCTTGAGAACTCGTTGAACCGGTTTGACGCTGCTAATGCCGTGACAAGCAGCCCGTGAACAGCTTCAAAGTCGCGAATAGAGCTGTTCCGGAATAACTCTTGGTACACTGCTCCATATAGCGTGCACCACGGACGTATAACATCGCAATAAAGTAGCTTCCGATATAGAAATACACAAAGTGTGTACCGAACGTTGCTCCCAAACTTCTCGGAATAAATAGATCGATCAATGCTCCTGAGAAAACTCCTTTCCCATTTTTCTTCCCGAGCCACCGTTCATGAAATATCGACAAAATTAGCTAAGGCTGGTGGGCCTGGTGGGGGAAGCACGCCACGCCTCTTACGCTGCTCCGGATTGGCGCTGATTTGTCTCCGGGGCTCCACTCCGGAAAAATGTTAATCGCGCAGGAGCTTTTTTGATTTTTAGTCATCAAACTTTGACTGCATTTTCAAAATGAACCGTCGATCTCGAACGTTGCGGGGAATCCTCCGCGGTTGCGATTTCTAGCTGATTCCTGGTGGGGGGAAAGATCATAGAACGTCGTTGGGACTGTGTCGTAACGTGAGCTATAAATCAACAGTAGACATCGCACGCTCAACTCGACGATCCGTGACTCGTCACAAATCAATTACGCGATAAGTTGCGTCGTGGTTTTTCTTTCGTTTCTAATCGTCGTATCTTTGGCTCGAGTATTCTCCGGTAGTTTTCATATTTCAGGCTCTTTTGTTGGTTGAAAATCAAGTAGGAACAAACGTTGAATGCTTTGTCAAACAAAACTGAGCGCGCGTTTCTTGCTCGCTCATTTGACACGGAAAAAGAGAAACGTGGAATGAAAATTGTACGTTTTATAGGCGATAATTGACGTCAAGTGGCTGCGGAATTCAGTCGAGTCGAGCTCCGCAAATTCTCTCGCGATCGGATTACGGTTTCGGGTTCCGTGGCGCAGGGTGAATCCCACTCAACAAATTCTCGTGATTTTGGTCAACGCCGGGTGTAAAAATAAATCAAACGCGCAGAGGCATGGATCGTTGGAGAGGAAAAAGTGCAGTTGTGACAGGTGCATTTTCTGGCATCGGGGCCGCAGTAAGTTCTGCTCTCCTCTCCAATGGCATAAACGTGACTGGCCTCGATATCCAAAAAGGAGGATTCGCACCTGTGCCCGACTCGACCTCACGTGACTCCAAGTTTGGAAAATTTTTCCACATTTCTTGCGATCTTTCAAAAGAGCGTGACATTCTTTCGGCCTTCGAAAGAATCGCGGAGGAACGAGCCGGCGTCGACATTCTGGTTAACAACGCTGGAGTCATCGATTATAAACGAATAATCGGTACTTTTAACATTTCTGTTTTATCAACGATGGGAATGAAAAACTCAATTGGTTTTCTTCAATTCATCGAAATTAAGGGAAAAATTTTTGCTCAGCCAAATTTTCAATTCTTTTGATGTTTTACTCTCAATTAGAATCTCTTTTTATAATGTTTTGTTTGTTTGTTTGTTTGTTTTTTAACTTTTATATCATTCGTTGAGAATCTTGTCGATGTAAACTCTCGATATTTCAGAGAGCGATAGAGAGACTTACGAAAAACTTGTCAATCTGAATATCCTCGGCGTTGCTTCGTGTACGAGGGAAGCGGTACGTTCGATGCGTTCCAGGAACGTCGAAGGGCACATTTTCAATATCAACAGGTACCAATAATCGGTTGAAATGTGTAAGCAGATTTTTAAATTTTGAATTGGATATTATACGAGTGGAAAAACAACGCCGCGATATTCCGGTGTCGAAATAAACGATCTTTGTGCGAAAATGAGAGAAAATTTAAAAACTCCGTATCAACCGGTCGATAATATTGAAACTGACTGAAAGTTTTTCGCTCGATTGGAACCCACTGCTATCGCAGTAATGAGAGCTTCGAGGCACTCTTTCATATTCCGGAATAAAAGTTGCACAATACTGAACGCGAAAGAGTAAAATTGTTGAAATTTGTATTGTCGCTGGGAGCAGCGTTCATTGTGTCTAGGGCAATTATTAATCGGCTGGCAGACAAGATTATCCAACCGCACATGTAAACGAATGCATCAATGCTCTCGTGAAAAATTCACCCCCCTTTCGGAATCATAAATATCGCCCTTTTTATCCATTCAAATATATTTCACGGATGAATTTTGACGGGCCATGTTCTCTGTCATTTTTATTCGATTATTTATTCAGCGTGGTAGGACACGAGATCCCGGAACGAGCGTTTTCCGATTCCATCGAAAAGAATGGTTTCAATTTATATCCAGCAACGAAACACGCCACGGTAGCGATGACCCACTCGCTTCGCCGAGAGATTATGGCTGCGAAACTTCCCATCAGAATAACTGTAATTACCAGAAAAGTACTCATACGAAAATGACCAGTAATGAGAACGAAAATGATATTTATGTCTGACGAGTAGCGCCGCTGCAAAATACTTCGATCGAAGGATTTTTTTATTTTACAGAGCCTCAGCCCAGGTCTGGTCAAAACGAACATAGCAACAGCCGCGGGTTTCCCGGAACTTTTCGAAGAGATTCTGGCCCTCAAACCGGAAGACATTGCTGACGGTCTTATTTACGCTCTCGGTACTCGACCGGAAGTGCAGGTAAAATTTTACCCGGAAATTCAAATTCCTTGAGTGCGAAATCAATAAATTATTTGTTTTTTTTTTTTTTTAAAAAACTGAAAAACCAATTTCCACCTTGGAATTTCATGTTTTGGGCATTAAATTCCAATCGACTTGGCATCGATTCGTTATCATTGGTTGCAGGTAACAGAACTCACCATCCGTCGTACAGGAGAGCCTTAAAGTTTCTGGGATTCCATTGAAAAATCGATGAAAATACAAAAACCATTCGTCCCGTTGAAGTACCCAGCGGAAAATCGTTTCCATCATATTTTCACTTCTGTTGAGATAAAACAAAGTTTGACAAATGACACGAAAGTTTTATGATTTTCCTGGCCAGTCGCTCTCGATTCCAGGCGGATTGTCCTTTTGTATACATTCCATTATCGGCTCTCGAGCTTCCCTTCTCTATTTGGATTAACGTACCATATAATATATTCTTGTTTGCTTTTTCCTTCGTTTTACATAAATTATATGGAGCGCGGTGGAGGAACTTGGTAACAGAGTGTCTGGTAGTTTCGCCTCGTCGTGTACCATCGTACAGAACAAAACGTATGAATATATTTCAAAATATAACGTTTATTTCGTGTGCATACTCGTTCGATGCGCGCACGACAAATTTTTAACGACTCGTTCCCATGAATTCAAGTTCCCATACACATTTTTTATAATAACGAAAATTTATGAAAATCAGCGTAAATAATTATCGATCAAAATATCATTCATTAACACTTCAAAGTATCGAGGACAATAATAATGAAACGCACCGATCTCATTGCTCACGCGAACGAAAATAATTAATAGTTCCTTCGTGGCTTGTTTATCCCAAGAATTTCCCATTAAATTCCATTTTCTTCGGCCCCTTTTCACCCAACGAGAATAAACGATATTAAATTCTGCATTATTTCAATATTTTCGAGCATTCATCCCACGAATGAATGATTTCAAATGAACAAATTGACGAGTCCGCTCGTTCACACGCCCAGAAATTAATGATCGTCGAATTTGTGTCCCTGAATCACTCGTCATCGGGTTTCCTCCTTCGTTCCCCCTTCACTTTTCATAAATGGAAAAAAAAAACAGGTGAAAAAATCGTTATCGAAATATTGAGTGACCGAGGCCACTGCAGCTCGTAAATCAGAGCGACAAATGAGAATTGCATATCGTATTACTCGTGAAACTGAATCTTCCCTTTCGCATGAAAGTGCAATATATCCTTGGAGCGCGGTGTGCATAGATTTGGATTACTATATAGTGCGAGTGGGACGCTCGAGATGAGGTATCAGAGTTCGGTGCAAGCGTGTGTATACTCGTATAGTGGAAATGGAAGAAAATCCTCGAAATTCAAGACGAGGAGAGCAGAACGCTTTCCGCCAAGGGCCAACAACCGTCGGAGACGATACGCGCGTTTAAGGTGTCAAACGAGAATTTACTAACGTCTCACCAAATAGTTCTTGCAGAAGCAAAGTGAGAATTCACGCAGACGTGCCCACGCATCGACATAAACACGTGCACGTGCACACCACGACGAGCACCTCCGGACGCATTTCCCCATCTCGTATTCTCGCTTTATATGAAAATTCCAACCTTTCCTTCGCCCGGCGTATTGTACGCGATCGAAACGTGTACCGATCTTACGGCGGATTGTAAATCTGACTAAATCTTCAACCGGAGATAAGATTTCGTGGTATTTCAGAGCAAATCTGTGAGTAACTCCGACTCAACTTAAGTAAAAAATCATTCAGAGTGAGCCGACGTGCTTGAAAGTTATTCCTTGAAATGTGACCTGCTTCCAATGGACTTCGATTCGAATAGGACCTTAATAAACTCATATTATTGTAACAATTTATGTTTCACGTGGAGATGCACCTTGAAATATAAAACCATCGAATTCAACTGGGATCTATAGTCGATCATTTTTTTTTGTTTCAGCCAAATGGAATTCTGTTTAACTCGAAAAATTATTTTCATCCATTACAATAATTACAATTCATGCAACAACTTTTTCCTTGATATTGCGATCCTTACAAGTTTTAACAAATTCGACGAGCATGTTATTCAATATTTGCAGGGGCCTGTGTAAGCCTTGGTGAGTATAAATACTCTCAACAATTAATTTTTTCAATCTTTCCTGACTGTTTTGATATATTTTTTTTTTTTCACGCGATTACAACATTTTATTTGAGGTGAATGAGAATTTTCATAAATTCAGCTTTAAAAAAAAAGAAATTATTGATTTTATCGTAGGAGGTTTGAATGAATCGTGTTTTCCGCGTGAGATAATGAATAACTGTTCTGAACAATCGTATCAAACGACGATTCAGTCGAATTGTTTACGCGAACTCAATAAAATATTAACCGGAAGAGAGATAATTTTTGGGAATAAATACAGATCGAAAATTGGGCTTGTTGATATGACAAAAAAATTGTTCCGGGTCGGAGAAAATGTGGGGGCGCCGGGGAGGGATGTATTCATCGATAAGAGGAACGAGGACAGTGCACCGAGCGAGTTTCCTGTAAATAACCCGATAAATTATTGTCGCTGGACAATGAGCGTCATAAATATCTCCCGTAGAAGCTTTTACTGTGGTGGATCGCTGTATTCTCATAAACATACTATTATATATAGGGCGTACAGGACACGGCGGATTTACGCTTATATGATATATAAATTTTCTATTTACACGTATATTTATATGTTTAAAAGGCTCATTGTATATTCCAGCGGCGCTTCGACGATAGGTGCGTCGGACGCTCTCGCAGCTGACATATTTTATGCCCCTGGCACACGAACACTCTCGACGTAATTTACAAAATGACGTGAAAAGAAAAGGAAAAATTGATGAAACTTATGATTTCGTTGATTGGGAAATCATTTCTTGAAATTTACGAGCAAAAATGCTCTGAGGGGGAGCTGCTTTTTCGTCCGTCGGGTGGAAGCGACCCTCGATGCAAAAATGTTGGATTTTGACATAAAAATGAAACGTTTTTGACCGAAACGTCAGCACGATTAAATCGAAAGAAAATGAAAAGCGACTGAAATCGATGCTTCCAATCCAAAGCTGTAAACACTGAGGATTTTCTCGAAATTTAGGATTAAAAAATGGAGAATTTGCACGCTTTGCTACGAGCACGCGGCCAGGTCGACGGGAGTTATTATTTCCAGGTGATGATTCAAGGCTGAGTTTTGAAGGAGGTAAAAAATGGAGTTAAATTGGAGATAAATAAAATGGAGGGTGGTGAAGAATACTCAGGAGGGAAGCGGGGGTGGTTAAAAAGACGGAGGAAATGGAGACTCATAGCAGAGAAGAGAGCAAAGTTGTTTAATTCGTAACTCGTTCGAGGAAGGCGAAGAGAGAGGTGAGCCTGAGAGAAAGTAAGAGGGAAAAGAGCTTTGAAATTCCGGCGAAGAAACATAGTGGCGGAAAAGAGGGCTACAGTACACACAGAAGCGAAAGGTCGGCACGGTGAGGGGTGGGAGAGGGAATGATTTTACTTGCAGTGTGACGAAGAACGAAGTGGAAGAGGTTAAGGGAGGCTGAGAGCAGGAGAGGCCGGAGAGAGTTAGGTGTTGGTGGAAGGCTTCGCGATCACGTACTGTCGAAAATACTCAGGGCAACTCCATCACGAGCAAGGAAAAGCAGGGCCCCGGAGGGGATGAAGGAAAAGCAAGCAAGGAAGCAACTCTTCGAGTCCATCCGTCGAATTCTCGCCGAACCAACGCAGCCTCCTCCTTCAACCCCTTTACTGCAACTGTGTATTCCTTCGACTTATTCGTACTATCTAATGGTGGGTGTGAGATCCTGAGAATTGGATTAACGCGATACGTTTTCTTGGCCGACGAATCTCTCACCCTTACGAGTTTCGAGAACCAACTCCTCTCTCTCGCTCTCTCCACTCCCTTCGAAGTCTCCCCTAAAAGTAGTCCTGCCTCATGTACGTAATAGGGACGGTAAGGCGGTGAAGGGTACGTCGAGAAGTGCCAGCAGAAGGGGTGCGCAAGCACAAAACTCCTGGTTCCCTCTCTCTCTCTCTCTCTCTCTCTCTCTCTCTCTCTCTCTCTCTCTCTCTCTCTCTCTCTCTCTCTCTCTCTCTCTCTCTCTCTCTCTCTCTCTCTCTCTCTCTCTCTCTCTCTCTCTCTCTCTCTCTCTCCCTCTCTCTGCGGCATCGCTTCGGCTTCGCTTCGCTTGGCACAAAACTGAAGCCCGGCTGAGCCCAAACACCCCCGCCGCCCTCTCAGTGCCACCTTTTAACCCTCGCCTTTATCATATTATTTTTTGTTTTTCTCTTGCCTCAATAAACTTTCGTGTACTTTTGTCTTTCGAGCTACTAAATTCGATGCACGCCTCCCGCGCCTCGCGATATATCTCAAACTAATTTTGAGCTTTACCGAAAGTACGAAAAAAGCCGCGCCGATTCGCTATTTCTACCGGACTGCGTTCACGCGTCGCTCGTCCTGCGGTACGCTGAAAGGATGCGGCAAAAGGAGATTTTTGGGGACTTACGTTTCTCATTTTATCGAACAACGTTGAAAGAAGTTTTGAAAAAACAATGAAAACCATTTTGTACTTTAATTATGATTTTTCATCTTTTTTCTTCTTTAGAATTTCGTTTGACCGAACGAACAAAGTCTCCGAGCTCAAGTTCTCCAGTAGCTCGGATACAAGAAGCCGTCGACGCGCGCGCGGCACCGGCGGTGGTTTCTCAACAATTTCCACGAGTTCCAAGACGAATTGTGCGACTTTCGTTGAATTATAACTCGGCGGTGTGTTTACACGCGACTGGAGAAACTCGAGAAAACCGAAGACTGATGACGGTTACACACAGCAGTGCGGGCAAGTACGCGTGACTTTTCCCTCGCGCGAGCGTTTATTCCCTTGGCATTTATCAGGCGTCTTTTCCGTCTGAGCTTTCTCTCACCCTGACGCAATTTTCCATTTCCTCACATTTTATAGTCCTCCTCAGGCCTTTTCGTGACCTCCGTCATCGATTTTTGTTGTATCGATGCGAGTACAGAATACGATTATTTTTGTTTTCGTGTATCCGAAAAAATGTCTTAATTCAAATTCGAAAACGATAATGAATTTTTCTCATTTCTTTCAACACCAAACGCAACTTTATATCGCGGAGACACGTTCGCACCATCTCCTCGACTCGCAGCCTCAGTTTTTCACTCATCTTTCCCGCTCCCTCTCGTTCATTCGACGCTTTTCGCTTTGGCACTGTTCCATATAATACGCGCGAGAACTCGGCCGAGAAGACCTTGTCTCAAAGAGTTATATCAGTTTATCACGAATTTTCACTTCCAACACCAGCAGCGAGAGCTCCCTCCCCCTCCCCCTTTTCTTATTCAATGGTCCACGTGGAGAGCCACGAAACGTCACACCGAGTATTATGACCCTCGGTGGTAATGGGATTATCGGATGATCCTCTAAGCCCGTTTGGATGCAACTTCGCTCCGACCGTCCGGGATACGTATCTCACCTGCTTTTATATATATGTGTGTACATAAACAAATACAGATATTTGGTGTTGGGGGACCCGCGGAGCTTTCCGGTTTACTCGTGCTCGATTTCTCTCTGCTCTCGTTCCCTTTTCTTCCTTCGATTCGTCTTTACGAAGGAGCAAATCCCGCAAGTCTTTATCACGCAGTTATTTTCACAAATGTCATTCGAATGCGATTATTTAAGGTAAAAAATCGGCGCTCGATCGCCTATTTCCTATTTGTCAATTCTCAGGACCCGACAGCTCGCTCACCCACCAATTTTCGTGCACGTCGCAGTAAAATTTCGTTTCGCGAAGTTTTATCTTCGGTGTCGAAGGGCGATAAAACGGGGGCGGTACTAGAAGCGAATATATTTGGAGTTCGAGGGAATTTCAAAGCGAATTTGTATCAACTTATTGAAGTTGTTTTGTGAACCAACGGATTCGTTTTGTGTGCCGAGGAAAACATTACTTTTCAAGAATTTTCAAACTATTTAGCCACCGATTACAAGCAGCATAGTATTTTTTCAATTTTCCTATTTCTCCTCCCTTCAATTCTGAACAGCTTTTCGCGGACAGCATAAAGTTATGCGCGTCGCAGAACAATATTTCGTTTTGTTTTCGAGTGTTATTAATCGCGTCAGACCAGCACTTACTGACAAGTGGAAACGTATTGTAAATCACAAATGTTCACTCTCAGCATAGTAAATTCTATGATAAATACAACGAATACGTTTGACATTTAACCATAAATATAGTTTTTTTTTTCAGGCGTGCCCGAGCATACTTTGCTTGCAAAGTTATGCTTTGTTCGTTCAAAAAAAAAAGTTATATTCAAAAGTAAACATTTGAAGTGACTGCGAAAAAATTTTTTACCGTGCCTACAGAGAAAAAGACTCTCGAGTCTTTTGAATAAAAGGTATGGCTACTGCTCTTCGAATTAATGCTACAAAATCCAGTGCGCAGATACTGTCCCCGAAATACTACATTCCTAGTACCTTCCTGTAGACTTTTCGGCCTTGTTTTCTCGAGAAAAACGAGGGTCACCGGAAGTGCGTATTTAAAAGTTGGCCACGAGAGAGAGATCGGCTGAGTTGAGCGATTGGCTGGGACATGAAGCGCTTCGGGAACGAGGCAGAGAGGCGAGGCCCGCACAACACTGCGCGACGTTTCGGGGAAAGATGGGTGTGAATTATTTGATATGAAACTGAGTGCGGGACGAGTTTTGAATTGATGGGAAGGATTGGGCTCGAGCCAGGGGCTGCGGGGCGGAGGGGAAGGGATGCATTCGGTTCTCCCGGTGCTGAGCGAAGAGGCGCGAAAGAGAGTTTGATCCGGAATATCACGTTTCCGGGAAGTTGAGCTTCCCTTCTATCACGCCGAGGCGAAGAGGAGGGGGCGAGGCGCGGGCCCGGGGCACGGGGATGGGAATAAATCCACGCTTCGTGGGAGAAATTTGTTCCCATGTGTTTGTGCGATCGCCTGTTGTCGCTTGGTAACCAAACTTTCGCGTTTAGCTTCGCCAAACTCTCCACTCTTGTTCTCCCCTCCCCCCCTTACTCGCTTTTTCCCCGTCCCTCTCTCTCTCTCTCGGTTTCGGACCAAACGCATCGTACCAGAGGACAACGAGCATCGATAACAACGAACGAGATTCTCCGGCAACGGGTATTTACAAGCTGCATAAATAAATGGAAATTGCTAACCGTTGTAACGCTCTGCTCGTAGACTCCGAACATTCCTACATTTGTATTTGTTTATATACTGCACTAGAAATCAATATATACATGCATATTTGCACAGCTGTCCTCCCGTCTAGGCATACATGTATTTATCCTGATTGCTAATAGCCAAAAGGGCCGATATCGAATGATTGGAACTCCGATTTTAAGGCGAAAACCAAACCGTTTTGTTTTTCGGGCCCTATCTTCGTATACATGCGAACGAACCTGCTGGTGACACCCCCGAGCCGTGATCATGAGCTTCCGCGTTTATATTTGCGCCCAAGTGACATACGAACTGCAACGTGAAACACCCCCGGCAACACCGAAAACATCTCGCCTCTCAGTTATGTAGAGAAAAACAAAAAGATCGACGACAAACAGGCGGGGAAATCGGTTCCGATTTTCCTACCCTCCGCAATCGACTCCATTTCTCTTTCTCTCTCGCTCTCTCTTCCCACAAATATCCAAGCGTGCATGTTCTCCTTTTCACTCGCGTGTTTATTATTTTACGTACATTTTCATACATTACACACATATTTCAAAAGATTGTGACACGCACGAGTATAATTTCATGTCGGGAAAGGATTTGTCCACGGTAATCCATAGCAACGACCGCGGTTCTCTCAATCACGATAGTGCCTCGACGTAGTTTTTCAATTTGTATTTGTTTTCCTGTTCGTATATAAATTTTGCTGTATAATCCTCTTTGATTTTATCGGATTTTCGTCACGGCGTTGAGCGAATATTTTATGGGGTGGGAATAAAATGTTAGAATGACTAAAAATTTCAAGAAGTTAAAGTCTCGAGTTTATAAACTTCGAACGATAATATGGAGACGACTGAAATATCGTTTTTCCGAAAATTTGACTATCACACTTCCGATTCATAAATTACTACAATCAGCAATACCGTGAATATTCACAACTTCAAAAATAATAACGAAAGACTAAAATATTACTGAGGTTGAAATACTTAAACGCCAAAAAGTCGAGCGGTCAAAATATAGCGAAACGTTAGAAAGTCGACCGATCAAAATAAAGAAACGCAGCAGAGCTCAAAATACACGCGTCTCACTCACTCAGACTAGTAATCCTCAATTTCGACCATCGCCATTTTGGCTTTCGCCTTTTCGAGCCGCATCGCTATTCTCCATACCCAAGTTTTATAGGCTCGAAAAATTCACTTTCGATTTTTTGCTACTCTATATTCTGGCTTGTCTGTAAAACAACTATTTTCCATTTTGCATTCGAAAATATGAACTTTTGACATTCGTGTGGTCTGTAAAAATTGCACGCGAAATGCAAACTATCGAAATACATATATTTTCGAGTAAATACGAATTCAAAGAAGGAATATTCGATTAAACGCGTAATCTGCTAGATCGTGAATAAGAATTTCGAATTACTTATTTCTCTTCAATCTTATATATCACAAAATAAAAAATTTCGAAATATCGACCGTTCTACAATTTGGTTAATGTTGAATCCCACCTAAAGGTTCTCAGTCATTATGCACATATTTTTATTGTTTTTTTTGTTTATAAATTTTTCGAGAGCTCTGAAAAATGTTGAATTTCTTTTTGGATTTTCATCGAAAACGTTTGAAGTAAATTTTGGAATTCCGACTTCCGTATTAGGACAGTTTTTGTTTAGGTTTTTCATAATATCAATACTTTTGACATTTGTTTGGTTCGCAATGGCATTTACGAGGAGGCTGCAAGAGATTAGAATCGTAGTTGTCAGAGGTCTGAAAAAGGTAGCGTTAAAACTCTACAGCTATAATTACCGAATGTTTTAGTGTGACAACGCGAGAGAACGGGTGTACCTCGTCTTATCGTAGCTGGTACACGCATTTTCCAAGCCCTTTTGCTGCAGTCATTTGTAAGCCCCTAAGTATGAGGGAGAATTATATTCGCGGGGGTGGTGGTAATTTCTCGCGTCTCTGTTTGAAGAGAGAGCGAGCAGGAGGTAAAGGTCATAAAAGAGTCGTTTTTCAAACGTTAAATGTGCCCAATTTTGGCACAAACACGCTCGTTCCAGCCGCAAAACAAGATCTTCGAGCGAGGGAAAAAAATATGTTCGCGTAACGAATGCCCTCTCGGTTGAATAAACCGAAAGCATTTGTCATTGCTCAAAACGGGGAGCGAATTTCCCAAATTTCTTTCCCATGCCATTTTAGAAAGTGAGACTCGCGAGATAATTGAAAAAAAATTATCTCACCGTTTCACAAATGTTAAAACTCAAGGGATTAAATAACGAAATAATTTTGTATTTCGTTCGAACCAATCGAACACTCGCGCCCAAGCTCCCCCTTTCAATTCATTGTAATTTCATCAATTCTCTCACAGCGGATAATCGGATATCCTCGAGCTTTCTGTGTTCCTTCCTGCTTCGGTGTGCTTCATTCTTACACATTTCCTCATCTCGTGATCGTGAAATCCCGGCCCAAGATTAAGTCGCACAGTCGTGAGGACGCTTTCGCGGTCCAGATTCTCTGTATACGTATCTATGTATATGCGCACAAAATGTGTAGCTATATAACGTACTTGGGGAATATACCTTCACCTTGGGAGCAGAGCTGGCAAGCGAGAGGAGATCTTCTCATTTCCATAGCGACAATCCGGAAAGCACGTTTTCCAAATTAAGCCTCTCCCGCTCTCGTTCTTCCCCTACTCATTGCCAGCAGCGTTTAATTAACCCGCTTATGGAGCGTACTCGTGGGTCCATACTATCCGCTTCATACATTCGGCCATTTCACCATTTTCCTTATACTTTTATCCTGGCGTGTCCTTAGCTCGAGCCGTTTCTCACGCGTCTAATCGCCATCGCCAATTTCTTTCTACTGCGCTCGTTATAATTTTATGGATCCTCGGGACTTTTCTCTAATTTTCTTCCGCATCCGATGACTTTATCGCAATTTAATTTGCTCTCGGGACTCTCAGGTAAGCCGATTCGAGCCGGTGGACTTTTTGTTTTCTAAAGAGGCTCAATTTATTGGGACTTTTCGAGGGACTTCCGGCTCGGGGCGGCAACTGTCAATTCCATGACAACCGATACCCCGATCGAAGTTTCTCTCGCGATTCTTATTCCCTGGAAAATGAGTTTTACCTGTTGGGCCTGCGATCCGTCGAAAACGCTCACTTATTCGGCTACTTTTCAAAGGACTTCCGGTCTCGAGGGCAGAGCATGTGCCGACTGCGTTTGGCAGAGGACGGAATTTTCGAGTGCGGAGAGAAACAGAGTCGTCGAAACTGATAGTGAAAAAGGACAGATCGGTGTGCAAACACTGGACGTTTCTCGTGTTCCCCGCAGTCAAGAGGATTTATAGATTTTGCTCGATCGTCACTTCTGACCAAAAGCTCCGAACGTGCCGTGCCCAGGGCCGAGCCAAAGGTTCGATTGATTATTTAAGCCTTCTGCTCTCTCTCTCGTTCCTTGCTCCGTGCCTCTTCGATTCACCTTCATCCTTTGTATACACAGCGCAGAAAAGCCTCGAGAATTCTCCTTTCGTCGAGGCGGAAGTAAAGGCGGAGCGTGAGAAAGAGAGGATCCTTCGGCGTAAGCTCGCCAGGGTACTTTCCATCTTTGTTCATCAGTCTAATACCCCTTCCTCTCGCTCGTTTTTCTTAAATCCTTCCTGCGAAATGTTACTCTCAAGGTCCATTCGCACGTGTATTTTTTTTAAGGGCTTTTCGGCGCCCTCGTATATTTGTAGATGCAACGGGACCAAACCTTTTCTTGATTCTCGTGCCTGCACCCAAGAGGATCACTCACTCGATGGAACGAGAGGAGCGGAGGGGAGGAAAAATGGGAGAGAGGAAGGGAGAGAATCGAAGGTTTTCTCCTTTTTGCGCGGGGATCTCTCGAGTCGAAACGCGACAAAGAAAAGGGTGAGGGACAGGGCAAAAGCTTGAAATTGAAAAGGACTTTCGAGAGAGCCCAATCGACTGGCGAGGGGCGCAGAAACCTCCACCTGAGCTTTGTCGAACTCCCTCGCTCTCTATATATATACATTTGTATACTTTGACTACTTCCGGACTCCCTCTTTCTCTCTCTGGAAGCGTCAAACAGTATTGTGTGGTGAAAATATAAAAACGTGCCCGCAAGTAGTCGACGAATTATAAATGGAATGATAAAAGAAACTTTACACGAGAAGCAGGAGCAGACGAAAAAGTGAGGTAATTATCTTGCTGAATGCCACTGCAAAATTGAATTTCTTTCAACCCCCTCGAGCTTCTCGGTATATAGATTTGCTGACTGCAGGTCACATTTTTTTTCATCGAAGCTCCGAGATTTATCATTTCCTAAGAGCGAGGCTCTGGGTCTCGAAATCTTCGAAGTTTTGCAATAAATAATCCACTAAGAAATTGTGGTAAAACGGTTGTTCGAGAATGAAAATTCTTACGTTCATAAATTTCCATAAAATTGCGTCTATTTTCAAACGTATTTACAGTCATTCAATTTGAATTTGGAAGAAAATTCATGAGAGCAATCCACGTTGACTGTTTCGATTTTTTTCGTACGTGTCCTATATATTCTTTAAGGACATGAATTTTTCTTCGATCCTTGGAAGGCTGGAGTGTCGTTGGACGCACGTTTCGACCTCTCCGGCGTGTTGTTATTGCACCAAGCTCCGAAGACCGAACGAACGAGTTCGACAATTGAAAAATGCTCGCAACGCCTGTTGGCCGAGCAAAAGAATAAAAAAATAGGGAACGAAAAAAAATTACTGAACTGTGTACACCGATAAACGTTTTGTGAGCGTTCGACGTTCCAAGGGGGAGAAAAAAGGTAACAAAATATCCGCTTTTTGGCCCACAGCAACACCAGATGCCAGCGATTTTCGTTAGCACCTCTATTTATTTTTCCCTAACGGAATTGAAAAAGCCACACGTGCTGCGAGAAAATTAATTCAGTTCACCTTCGTTTCTCACTTTCCATCTCGCTCTTTTCTCTTTGACAATATACCAAAAATCGGGCATATCGATCGAAAAGTGTCGAAACTTTTAAGCGAGCTCTCTGGATTCTTCGAAACGTTTTATTGACAAAAAATAAAATAAATTTTCAAATTTCCTATCGAAATGTTCTTCCACAGAACGAATCGATGCACGAGAAGATTTTTTTCGCTCGACACGATTTCGAGGAGCAATAATTTTTGGCGTTTCACCCCAAGCTTTCCGTTTTAACGTTTGTTTTATTTGGCAGCAGGATTTTGTGTGTCGGTGCAAGATTGACCTCTCGGCTCAGAGGGTGCAAGAATCGTAGGATTCTGCGAGAAAGATTGAGAAAGCCCGCACGCAGAGAGTCGTAAATAGAAAAAAAAAAAAAAAATAAAACGAAAAGAAAGAGTCAGAGGCATAAACTCGCAGTTTACAGTCCGCTAAATGCAACGCCATGAAAGTATATCCGCTTCCTACAACACACTCATCGCCGAGGGTGCTGCTGGCTGCGTCTGTAAAAACTCGTCAACGAGAACATCAGCAAAACGTTGAAGAAAGAGGGAGAAAAAAAGCAAGAGCAGCCTAGTTTTACGACGCTGAAATCTGGCGAAAGCAAACCCTCCCCCCCCTCCCCGAGCGAATATAACGACGAAAAAGATTTAGGAGTGTAGGAAAGAAAATAAAGTAAATGGGAATAAAATTGCGGAGGTAAAGGCTGCGGGTCTTCGGAAAAGCCATGATCGCGAAGACTTCGAGATTTTCGCCTCACCAATCGTCTAAAAGAAATGATTCTCTGTCTTACATGTGTTTTATGGGGGCTAAAAACGGTGCGAATCGAAAGGTAATACTTTTTTAAGACTTTTGATAGAAAAAAAAAGCACAAAGAGCATTGTAGTCGAGTGAAATTCGTAATTCGACGGGAAAGTTCAGGGAATATTTGAGTGCACGAATGCCCTTAAAGTTCTGAAGCACCGAATACCTCAGTTCGATAATGTTCAATTGGGAGTAAAATTTTCAAGCATTTCGTGCCAAAAATAGAAACGAAGCTCTGTTAAAAACATTATCATTCTGGCTGAATTATTGGAAATTCATCGAAATCGTTTTCTCGAAATTATTGAATGTTCATGAAAAATCGAAAGTTTTTTATTTATTTCGCTGTTGCATTGCCCTTCACCTTTCCCTTACGGTACACAAAAAGTTGCGACGAACAAGCTCGCGAAGTCGAATAAGAAATAGACACTGCAGCACTTTTTTCTTTGATTTTGTCAAAATAACATGGGAGGAAATTCCATTTGGGGAAAAATTCTCGTCTCCTCCCTACGTAGCAGATGCCGAGCGTATATCGGTGCGAATATTGGATAAAAGTTTTGGTCGAAAGGCTCGGGAGGGAAAATAATTTTGTTGGAGGAATAAGCTGGTACAAGTGCTGCCTGAAAAGCAGTCCGAGCCTCCCTTGTCCGGCTGTTTCCCTCTCAAACAACAAGCTTCGACAACTCCAAACTTTCTCGTCGTATAACGAAATCTTTTTTATCCTTTTATTTTCTGTATTTAATTCTCTATTTCATATTTTTCCAACTTTTATTACACATTTTCTCATGTACTCGCTTATTCACATTCCATTTTTCAATATTATTCCGTTTTCATAATGAAAAAATTATTTTTTTTTTTTACTTTCCCATGAAATCATGGAAAAATCCATTTCCCATCCACTTTTATATTTTCCTCCGGCCAATTATGCCTCGCGAAGAATTTGTTACAAATAAAGTTGAATGATTACATCAGAATTTCATTAAAGCCACTTCAATTTTACAAAAGTTACCAACTAACGATCCTGCCAACTACAAAAAACAAAGACAAATTGAAGTGGTCAAAAAATCCTTGAAAAATCATTAGCCTAATGATCAAATACGTATATTTTGGCATCAAGTCGAACGAATCTATTGATTTCCCCAAAAAATGAGAGCACTTCCCCTTTCAAATTCTTTTCGAAGCTTCTCGCGAGGCACTGATCGAAAAATCAATCGTTCCAAGTCCCAGCAGAAATGTCGTCCAGAGGATGTTGAATTTTAGACGAAAACATGTGCGAAAATCTCTCTGCTAACCGTTTCACGGCTGAATTTCTTCAAACTTTTATCAAAGTGAAACTATCAAAGTTCTGCGATTCGACCAGGTTTTAGTCCAAGAAACATTTTATCCACTTTTCAAACTTCCCGTGTATCAAAACGTGGCGATTTTCAAATACTATGAAACCACGAAAAATGATTAAGTTCGAAACGAACGAAAAGGCATAAATAAAAAAAATCAATTAAAAGACCGAAAACAATGAAGAATAAATGTAAAAAAAACGACAAAATTAGTGCACGAAGAGCGAGCTCGCATGAATTTGCATTACAGATCGTTCGAACAATTTTTTAATTATTTTAATTATTTTTTAATTTTTATATATATTTTTAATATTATTTAAAAATATTTTTTTTATTATAAATTTATAAATAAAGTTTCATTATTTTTAAATCCCTCTAAGTCATGCATTAGATCGAGACTTTTTTCCTTTTGCGTTTCCTTTGAAGAATATTTCAACGGAACATTTAATTCATCCATTCCCAGAGAGAAAACGAGTGAAAGAAAAAAAAATAACAAATGAAAACTTTTTGCATATCAAAGTGATTCGAGTTTTTTTCCCCCCTCATTATTCGCGTCTGACCACAACTGACCTACTCTACTGGCCGAATCGAAATCCATATTCGTTCGCGACCACAATTTGTTGGGATATAGAATGAATCGATGTTCGCATATATAGAGACATGAAACGAACGAGGAAACCAGCCGGGTGTCTATGACGGAAAGCGATGAGTGAGATCCACGAGCAATTCGAATTTATTGGAAAATTCATTGCTCCTGTCTCTTTCACGTGTAGAGATAAAAATGCATCGAAAATGTAGTGACGGTAAATTGTAACAGACCAGAAACGACCTCGTTATTGAAAACAAAAAGAAATGTGAGCTTGAGCCAGCCGATTTTGACAAGTGTACGAGACTATTTGACAGAGATCGAACGAAATGTTGTGCAGGTTTTTTCAAATGAGATGATTGTGAAAAAAATGCTGTTATTGTCGTTAGTTTTGGCCTTTTTCTATTATACGTTGATTGAAAATAATATTTTTATTGTTGTATCGTTTATTATTCATAATTCGAAACTCGATTCGATTAAAAACGTTTGTCGAAACCAATTTATGATGAAAAAGAATTTGGTAATTATTTTTTGACACTTTTTCGTAATGTCGACCAACTTGGAAGCCTCGAACGGAGCCGAAGATCGAGCTCGATTTCGTACCGTGAATCCCAACAATACACATTTTTGTGATTTATATTTTGATGACACGAAAGCAGCAGCATAATTGCGTGAGAATTCACTTTGTTGGAAAAACATCGTTTCTTCATTACCGTCCGAAGATAAATAATCTACCGTCGGTAAAGCAGGCGTCTGATTAACGATTGCCAAAAGTATCGAAGTAATCGAAGAATTTTTGAGAATTCGAAAACATCGAGCTCGAAACATAAGACTCACTGCCTCGTGTGTCAAAGAGAATAAATTTAGTTTTTTTTATAATGCCTTAACAAGACAAAATTCCTTCCTACGACCCGTCAAAAAATATGCAAACCTCCAACTTGGCGCAACATCGTACGCTGTACCAAAAGAACTGAGTTCTTTGACTGTACGTTCGCTGTCAGTACTCAGTACGTCATAGTAAAACAGCTGATTGTTTTATTTTTATAACGCACATACACAGTAAGAAAAAAAAACCAGGAACGAAAAAATAAGAGACGCACAAAAACAGTGGAATAGTGGTATCGATTATCGTGAAGGGGTATTTATCTGGGACATTGCTCTCTCTCATGCTCTTTCGGAGGTTAAAAAATGTGGTGTAAATACAATCGCAGTAAACAGAAGTGTACATAACAGAGAGTTTGAAAGAGCGACAAGGTCGCAAACAATATTAAGCGTTCCGTCAAGCAAATGACTCGAAAATCTTAAAGTGCACGATTCAGTAAAATACATATTTTTTTTTCATTCAACTTTCGTCATGTCTGTCACGAGCGATCAAACAAACAATGGCGGTTCAAAACAATCGATCAGAAGACTCGAAATTCCAATAAGTAAATTTAACGATGTGGCGATACCGCATCATTTGGACTTGCTCAGACATCACAAAAACAATATTAAAAAAGTGAGGAAAAAAATCGCTATAATAAGCATGAACTGAAAAATTCATCAAAATTTTATTCATCATCCATGATTTTATCCACTTTGTAGTATCAAAGAATGCGCAATTGGGAACTAGTTAGAAAGGAACAAATCAATGCTGCTAGATTGACCAAGCAGATGGAACAGTTACTCTATGAAATGGACACTCTTAGATCTCAAGTACGGGATGAAGATATTGACAAATTTGACAAACTCACCTTCAATTCTAGAACCAGCACTATTGCAGCAATCAAAGAATATCTTGGTAATGAATTAGGATACTTTTGATGAATGATGAACAGACTAACAATTTTACTGCAAAAATATGGTTCCTCGGTTTCCTCAAATCAGGTTCCTAAAAATTTTAGTACAAAAGTATGGAAGGCGATTGAATTGTATGAGCAGAAGCAACAAAATTTCGAAGATCATTTTTTCAAGCATGTTTTGTATTGATACTTTTGTGATAATTATTGGTACCAAAATATCTTGAGCAATAAAAAATGTGCTCGGAAAAACAATTGCTTATGCAACTGTGAACAAAAAAGATTATGGATAGAACAAAAGTAGAAATAAGAAATTTTGTTTAGATCTACTGTGAATCTGACAAGTGAAACCTGCACGAGGACAACCATTTTTTTCATCCCCTAAAATTTATTCATTGAAAAGTGTTGAGACAGAAACGTTGTGAATTTTTGTAACTGTAATGAAGTATTTACTTGTAGAGTTATCATTCGAACCGCCGTCGGCCACATCATCCAGACCTGAATCACCCAAAAATGAAGATCAAAATGCCACAGACCCACTTGAGCAACGTCAAATTGACCTGCACGCAGAAGAGGAAGATTTGGAAAGACAAAAAGCCTGTTTGCATGCTTGGAATTCTCTGCAACAAGATTTGCAACAGTTACATCAGTTGTTTGTCGACTTCAATCAAATAATAATGGTAGGTTTTTAAATGATCACTATAATGATCAAGGTTGGTCAAAAATTAAATTCTGTAATAAAACCATTTTTCCCATCCAACTGAGGGCTTTGAAGATTTCAAGTATTGCAACCTGCTCGATTTATCACTTTTTTAACAAAATTTTCTCTAATCCAGGATCAACGTGAACAAATTGAAAATGTAGAAAATAATGTAGTCACAGCAGACATAAATGTGCAACAAGGTGTGAAATGTCTCGAAAAAGCATCAAAGTACAAAGCAGCGATTTATCCAGTAGCCGGAGCACTGCTCGGCACTTGTCTCGGTGGTCCAGTGGGACTCGTAGCAGGATTAAAACTAGGTGGTCTAACAGCTATCGGTGGGGGCCTTTTAGGCAAGTTTTTCTCGAGTGTTGATTTTCGGTTCATGAAAACTAATCGTTATTGGCTTTGAGTAATTTAAAAAAATTTGAATTCTCATTGTTATTACTCTGAAAAATCTGTTTGTGCTTAAGTTACAATTTTATCTCCAGAAATTGAGGATGTTTCAAAATTTAATATTTTGCAATTTTTTTCCACTCGCAGGATTCACTGGAGCAACATTACTGAAAAAACGCCAATTGGCGATAAAGCAAGAAAGCGAAATAGAGTTGAAAGCACAAGAAGAAACAAGGAAAAATAATCTCACAAATTCGACAACAAGCTTGCAATCTTTGACTGTGGATTCCAAAAAAAAATTGTGACAAAAGGCTAAAAGTAATGCAAATAATCAAAAACTCGACTCGTGCTATCTACTCTGATCTGACAATCCTCGATTTTTTAGGACCTGCTTCAACGAAATTTACTCATAATTCTCACATTCTTTTCACATGAAATTATGACAATTTCCCACCAAATCGCTAGTAGCTGTGATTCGCGCCTAAAAATATCGTACTCTATTTTATATACGAAAGCACATAAGTTTGCTTTTTGGAATGGTGATCGACTTTTTTTGTAAATCGATCGATAAGCGGTCAAATTTTTATTCTGATATATATGTACATCACGTTGTATTATGATGAGTGATAGAATTTGCAAAAGAATTCATATAGGATATTCGAATAAACCGATAAAAACTATTATTAATACAATGCATCTCCCTTACACGAATTAGGTTACGAAATTTATTTCGCGTATTCCCGCCTTGAGAATTGACGTCGGAAATGTAGGAATTTATTGTTTACTGGCGGTTTTTTCTCTGAAAGTTTCCAATTTTTCCTAATTTTTTAGTTTTCACTCATTGATTGATAAATGAAGGCGAAATATGGTCCCAAATTTCAAAAAGAGCAATGCGAAAAAATTTTGCTGACATGTCTAACCTTATTTTGGTGTCCGCGGGATTTCGAATGAAATGTTACGTTCCGATTTCGTGTTTCTCCGTCTATTCACGTTACGGTTCGCTTCCGGTGAGCCAACGTTCCGTAACCTCCTCAGTGCATCACATCAAATTCGTCATTCCTCGCGAGTGGTGTCGCTCGGATTGTCGCAAATCAGTTTGTGCGTAAGAGCGTAAGCAACGCGTAATTATCAAAGCAAAGTAAAAAAGCCACAAAGAGTTAAAAAGCGGTAACATCCAAGGATATCCAATAATCCGCGTTCTTCCGTGTGAGAACGAGTGTTCGTGAGAAAGTTTGGCGAGCCGTAATAAGCGGCTATTTCACGTGTATTACGAGTTATGTGACGTTTTTCCCCTCTCGCTTCCCTCGGCGGTTCGATAAAACAAAAGGAAAGAAAAATGCAATATAAACTCAATATCGTGTATTTGTTGCTGACATTGCTAATAATTGGCAAGTCGTCAGCAAGGATTCACAAGCTTGAGATAAGGGTGAGTTTTTCCACATAATTATCGATGAATTTGTATATTATGTTTGTTCAGCTCATATGTCAAAGTTGTTTCTTGCGAATGCGACGTTTCGACAGATTTTTTCCCTTTTTTTCTCTCATTAATTTTTCTTGCGATGATGTTTAATCGATTACTCTTATCGTATAGCAATTTTCTAGACAATTGACATAAATTTGCCAACTCTCATTTACTAAATTGCGGCTATCATGTGTTTCATAATTATTGTCATTTTTTTCACGAGACTTGAACGTAACAGCTTGACAAATGACAATGGCCGAAATATGGTTTCTGAAAATTCCTAACGATTATTAAAGAACTCGAGTTCTTTGCTATTATTGTGCTATTCCTATCAAGACGTTATTAAATTTATTCTTTATTGAATTATCAATTCTTTAAATTCAATAAAAATACAACAAAAACCATGACCCATGGAATTCTCATATAATACCCATGATTATTAACAGTGACAAGGGTACGAACAATTAAAATTACAGTTATGGAACTACTTTGTGATTTTTTCTAGAACAAGTAACAAAGAGTAATGTTGTAATGCTCTTTAAGTTTTAATAAATAACTGTGAGCGATAATGAAAATTTTTAAAAATATGAAATTATTAATGACTTCCAATACCAATGATATTTCCATAGAGACTTGTAATTTGACATCAGGAGACTTTTGTACAAATTAATGAAAAAAATATAAATAATTGTGGAAATCGATGGTTACTTGTAAATCGAGAGAATTAAAAATATTACAACAATGATAAAACATAAATATATATGATCATTATAACAAACAAATGAATATTGAATATTTGTTAATTCATAATGATGAGTTGTAACAGCAAAAATGAATATACTGAGATGAACTTTCTATTGATTTATTTCTAAAAATAAAAACTGAATATCAATGGAGTTTTCTACTATCCATCAAACAAAAATTAGCTTCAGCATGAAGGAAAAATGACACAGTTCTAACAATAAAACAAAACCTAATGTTTATTAATAATTTTTCTACAGAATGATATGAGACGTTACATTGCCTTGACGACCTTTGGATTCTACAAAGGAGGAATTCTCAATGTAAACCTGACAAATTTCAAAGCTGATCCGTTAGATGAAAATGCATTGGTGAGAAGTTTTAAGATTAATAGCATTTTTGATTAATTTAAGATTCTTACGGCAGAAATTCCACTATGCTTGTTCTATCATAACCTCTGGTCTTTGATTGTCATTTTCCATTTGTTATAGTTCGGATTCAGCCTTGACAGGACTTTAAGTGATGCCATGAATCCTTATCTGGACAGCCATCAAGAAAAATGTCTCCTCCAAGGTGTTGCAAGCCTTAAGTCTGAATTGGAACCCAAAGATGATGGTTCCGTCATTTATTTCATCATGGACTTGAAGAACTTAACGTCAGTAGTGACTCAACTTTACAGACAGCTCTTCACCTCTTTTTGTATCATGTTTCGATCCTTGTTTTCTGTTTTTTCATCAGATTACGCGTCCATTGCAGTCAAAATGTTCGTTCCGTTCACATTTACAAGGATTCTGTTGACTTGTCGCTCCTCCGTCAGAAAAGGGGTTTCGCATCAACAAGGTTCAGCGACACTGCTCTTTTCCCACGTAAAAGGCGAGATGTCGCACCTCATGGTATGATTTCTTTACTTTCTATCAAGAGGATATCAATGTACGAAGAGGATTTGAAACAAATAGAAGAATTCTGCAAAACTCTGTGCTCTCTCTTTCTCTTTCTCTTTCTCAATAGCCGAAGAAAATCGATTATTGGGTAACGGGGGTATATATTGTTCGGCACATAAATAAAGTTGAGTGCAAGAGTACGGAGGCCGAAAATTCACAGCAGAAGTAATTAGGGTTAATATACCTTCGAGATTTAGCGTCAAGGGAAATGAATACGTATGTGAAATGTGCTCAAGTTTCCGAGTGCCAGGTGTAACGTCTTCATAAAGATTTGGGTATGGTATTTTTGGCACTAGGCCAGTTGAGAATCGAGGCGTTTCATTTTAACGAGCAAAAGTGTCGAAAGATCAATTAAATATTTACCCAAACAGTATAGAAACGAAAAAACCGAGATAAAGAACTTGGCAATGTTGTTATGAGAAAAACATTTTTTTGGGAAACTAATTCATAAGAAATTTTAATCCCTGTTATGCTATTTCAAGCACTTTTGAATTTCCGGTTCCAATAGCGTGGGCGATTTCGTCGTTCAACACATTTGTTTACGGTTTAAACGCGAACGGGTGTTATTGCCGGGCAAACGCCCTCGCGGAAATAACGTACGAGGAAATTCCCTGCTAAATATACTTTCATTCTTCGTCTTCCCATTATTTCTGTATGCTCCAATTTGTATTATTAGAAAATCTTGCAGTTTTACTATTTTATTGATAATGCAGTCGCACAGTCTGATGAATTTATGGTCTCTTTTTGGCTACTCGTGATACCGTTTTTGTACTTCGAAATTTCAAGGTCATTGCACGATTTTTACTGTACAGAAAATTTAGGTTTATAGTTCCTGATGCTCAACCCTTATTTTTTAATGATGAATTCAATGGAAGTGAAAATTTCCTTTTCAGCTCATGAATTTTCATTTCGATCGTAATATCGAACCAAAATCTCGATTACCCAACGTCGAAATCGCTCGAAAAGACTCGTCCCTGGTCACCCATCGTTATTTATAAAGTTCGGGGACGTGAAACAATATTTTTAGAATCCATTTGTAACGAATTGCAAGACACGTGCTCGAGAGTTCAAACTGCATGCTTGGCAACGATCAATTATTCTTGTAAACTCATAAAATCGAGTCATTCATTGAGAAAATTTTCGAGGATTGCCAAAGAATTATTTTCATAAATAAATTATTTCCGCGAAATAAGAGCGTCTAATTTAAAAAAATATTGGATTCGTTAAAAAAAACAAACAAAAATTGAATTAAGGGAAACTAAAACGAATGATTATTTTTCACTAATTTCTAATATTTCATTCACTTCAAAACAGGAATAAAAATTTTTCATTCTTTACGTTTCAATTTTTTCAGAAGCTGCTCCAGTCACAGACGTCGACGATGAAAAAGCAAAGGCCGATGGCGGCTCATGCTCGCGTTACAAGCTGCCCATGACCGTGGAAACGATCAAAGGCCAAAAATATTATAACGCAAGTTTTTCCATGAAGGTTACGAACGACGAGGAAGAAGGCTTGTATAATTTGTATTTTCACAGCTGTCCGAATTATCGATGGGAAACACCAGTCGCCATTGATTTTACGGTAAAAATTTAAAAAAACAAACCCAAACAATCGTTTCCTTGGCAAAAATCCTTCAATTTTAAAAACGAAGCGTGTTTTTATTACTCACGAAAATGTAAAAAAGGGTCTGCGACCTGCAACATCCAAAAATTCTACCGTTGAAAAAATCTTTGAGTTTCAATGTTCCGAACCAAAAATAACTTAGGTTATTTCATAAAATTCATTTAATTTTGATAATCGATGATGAATAATGCAAAATTTTAATAAAATTCAAACAGATGCAAATCGCTGAGGAGAATAAAGGCAACTTTTTGAGTGCCGGAGAAATGCCACTGCCAGCGTTGTATTTCATGATGGCACTACTGTTCTTTCTCTCCGGGTGTTTCTGGGTATTTATACTGAAGAATAGCAAGTAAGTATAACGAAACGTCGAGTAAAATAGATTGTGAGAAAAAGTGCAAGATAGTTATCCAATGAAAATTGAGAGTTTTTGGAATAATTCAAATGATGAAAATACAAATAAATTAATCGAAATTTGGCTATGACAACGATTTGAAAATTCCGATTCAATAATCTCGTGCACGTTAATTATTCCTGTTTTCAATCCACATTAAATAGATCGATGGAAAACAATGAAATTCTAATGATAATTGAAACAAACAATAAATCAATTGCAGGCATCCGGTCTTCAAAATTCATTTTTTGATGGCGGTTCTCGTCTTTCTAAAGTCACTGTCGTTACTGTTTCACGGGATAAACTATCACTTCATACAGACGAAGGGCGAGCACGTTGCCGCATGGGCAATTCTGTACTACATAACACATCTTTTGAAGGGAGCCGTGCTATTTATAACAATCGTTCTCGTTGGCACTGGATGGGACTTTATCAAGCACATACTTGCTGATAAAGACAAGAAGTTGTTTATGATTGTCATACCATTACAGGTAACTTTTCCTCCCGGTCTTCCCAACTTCGAATAAGGTTCATAAAAAAATCATAATTCCGAATTTACGTTTTATTCTTCAAAATTTGTTCTCTTGTTTTATGTTTCGTAATTTCGTAATTTGTTTTGTGATTTGAACCTATGTCTAAAAAATTCATTTCGTAATTGATTGAATTAATAATTTTTTTTTTTTAATCATGGAAAATTTTCTGAACTAATTGATCGACTTCCGGCCCAACCTTCCAAACGAATGAAAATTTCGACATTTTCATTTCGTTTTCTCATCTTGATCAAATTTTATTTCAGGTTTTAGCTAATGTCGCAGAGATAATAATTGAAGAGAGCGAGGAAGGCGACATTGAGCACAAAACCTGGCGGGACGTATTTATTCTTGTCGATCTTTTGTGCTGTGGTGCCATATTGTTTCCTGTTGTCTGGAGCATTCGACATCTGCAAGAATCTGCTCACACCGATGGCAAAGCTGCTGTCAATTTACAAAAGCTCAAACTCTTTAGGCATTTTTACATTATGATTGTTTGTTACATATATTTCACGAGGATCATCGTATACCTGCTCAAGGTCAGACTTATGACAATCAATTGAATTTGTACTTCATTTCTATTGAGGTTTCAAGTAGTTTTTTCTTTCACTTTACAATATTTGAATTTACGTAATATGGAAACGCTTAGAAGCAAACAGAAGGGTTGGAAGAGCAACTCTAATATAAGGGATTTCATATAGTTTCTGCGTTTTGAGAATATCTTTTCGAAGGTACAAATTTGTTAATCGAACAAATGATAGTTCATTTCGAGTGAATACTACTTCAGAGCCCTTTCATGAATAGAGAAAATCTCGGAAACACGTTACCTGTAAATGAAGATTAAATTTTGATATCTCGATAAAAATCAGCGAATGTTCTATGTGAATGATTTTTATTTCGCCTAATAGCGACGTATTCGTCGTACTATCAATTTTTCCAACTTTTTATTTACTTAAAAGATTGAAAAAATACTAGAATAAATTTCATCAGTCAATCATGTCTAATTTCAGTCACTGACGAATGCTCTTGCATAATTTTTTTCTTGATATGTTTAACAAA
The DNA here is from genome assembly GCF_019457755.1 of Venturia canescens. Lineage (NCBI taxonomy): Eukaryota > Metazoa > Arthropoda > Insecta > Hymenoptera > Ichneumonidae > Venturia > Venturia canescens. The sequence goes on from NC_057430.1 coordinate 11,925,179, forward strand.
ATTTTAAAAAATCTCTAACTAAAAAACATTTGTTCTATGCATGTAGATGACCGTACCATTCCAATACGAGTGGCTGGATGAAATGTTCCGTGAAATGGCCACATATGTATTTTTCGTATTAACTGGTTACAAATTTCGTCCAGCCTCGGCAAACCCTTACTTCACAGTCACGAATGAGGACGAACTTGGCCGAGGCGATGACGACGACGACATGGACATTGTGTGAGTACAATTATTGCAAGTTCATTAAATTTTAAATTTTGTTTTCTTCGCTTTTAGCTCAAATCCATGCTGTGTTTACACATGAATTTAATGAATTTTCCTTTATAATTTTATACGTTTATTAATTGATTTCATAAATTTCGATCGACAGAAACTCTTGTCATTGAAAACCGAAGTTTGTACATGTTTCGATCTTAATCTTATAAATAAAACAGGTTTAAAAATTTTGCTGTTGCTTATAAATATTGAGTGTAGTCCGCTCGTTTATCATTTTTCTGTGGTAATATTTTGCTTTATTTTTTGTTTTGTAAATTACATTGGAAGACGTTCGCGCCTTCCCCATAATTCTAACGTGACGTTCCTAGTTGTTTTTCCAGAGTGTCGGGGAGCAGTGGATTGACGGAACATTTGGGAAAGACGAAAGTAACGAAGATCGTGAGGCCAACAACAACGGAATTAATAGTGAACGAAGAGGAACGTGACAGCTTAATAGGAAAGCGTGAATCGTCGCACGAGTACGATTGAGAGAATCGCCGAAAACTCGACGAGAAGCGATAAGAATTTGTTTGTAACAATCTTCTCGATTCCTAATTGAGAATGAGTGATTGTTGAGATTGGAAAAACGATTTGAGGGAAAAAAAGACGAAAAGAAATGCCGAACGGACCGAAAAAACGGGCAGGAAATTCAAACTGGAAAATCAGGATTACTCGCTTCTCACTTAAAATCTCGCCTTTACCGCGAGGTAAAAAAATCCAGAAGACTGCTTCTCTCACCGTCGCTTTCACTTCCGGTTTGCTTATTCCTCGATTTTTCTCTAGAGAAAAAGAATCTCCAGCCATCGATGACTTTGGGTTAATCGAATGTCTATCGGTCGGTTGAGACTTCTTTTTCATCAGTTTTATCGAAAAATCGATTTGACTGTCGATCAGTCGACGATGAGTTGTTGATCGAACATTTCTTTTTTCACTTGAACTATTAATTTTTTATAAAACCGATTCAATTAAAAATTTTTTGATCGACTTCAAAGAACGTAGTGATATTTTTTCTTTCGTACGACCAATAGTATTATTATTGTAAAAAAAACACAATCGAAATGTTCGTATTTGTAAATTTCATCAATGAAACAACTAAATCCACGAGAAACCTCATCGTGATCTTTTTTTTATTATTTTCAATTCATTTTGTCATCCGTTTTTTGTTCTCGAACGTCGAATTTCTAGCGACGTCCTCAAATTTGAGTAGGCTTCCGTAGGCATTTAGTACAATTTCATAAGTTCGTTTCATCCACTTCCCTCAACCCTCGAGAAATCCATTTCGTACGATCGATTCTATCTACAAAAGTTCGATTTTTCATTCCAATCTTTCTGAACGTCAGGCTTTGCATGTAAACCTCAACAAGTATAATTTTTGAAACTATTTCTCTCCGCTCCAATAAACCGATATTTTCGAAACATTTTTACTATTTTTCTATTCGAATATTTTACGTCAACACAATAGTGTTGATTTCTCATAATAAATTTTCCAATGTATTTGAAACGCCCGTAACTGCTTGAAAAAAAGTGGGCGAACAATGAAGCGAACTAGAGTTCGTATAAGCAGGGGAGTGTCTATTTTTATATAACAGTGGCGAAACTAACGGTGCATAATCGTAATGAATTGATCAACATGCATGAAAAGTGAAGATTTTAGAGGGGAATAATCTTCAAAAGTTGGTGAATTCATAACTTTCCTAAATTTTCTCTTACAAAATTGAAAAAAAAAAAAAAAAAAAAAACATTCCAAAATTCTTAGAGTTCGTTTCAGGGGAGCGGCGAAAAAATTCCAAAAATTATACCTCTCCAGTGTTTTCGTACAGAACCCCGTAGAAATCGAATCGAGCTTTTTTGTTCGCTGTTACGAATGAAAGCTACGAAATTTGTGAGCACGAAGAAAAGGGAAAACTTATTTTTTGTGATAATTCTAGAAAGTAAAAAGGAACAAAATGATAATGGAGCGATTTTCGTTTGTTTCCACACTTTTTATTCACCATTGAAAATTCTTCCTAAATTTTCTTCTCATAAATAAGTTCTCTGACAATCGAAATAACGACAAAAAAAAACAAAATAAAACTGAAAAGATCTTTCGTTACTTTCCTGCAGTTCATGAGCTCCGAACAGTTTTCGAAGCAATTGAGAGAAAAATTACGAACGTAACTCGATCCTACAATGTGTATGAAATACATTTTTTTAAGGAGAAGATTCCCGGAGCGTTTTGCCCCGAAAATTCGTCAATACGATTGAGAATTGTCGTTTTTCATGTTTTTTTTTCGTGCAACGAATGTGATGAATATCCGAATTGTATTCGCGGTACCAATTAGACGAGTAAATGAACCATCAAAAGGGAATTTAAAAAAATTGAAAAAATCATGACATGACGGACTAAAAGCATTAGAAAATAGATTCGAAAAAAACTCACAAGCAAACAAATGGCACAATGCCGAGAAAATAAACGTGTCGATAATCGTTCAATGGTAAATGTGTATAAAATATACTAAACGTATTTACGTCATACTTACTAAAAAAAATATTTAAAAATAAAAGAAAATGGAAAAAAAAGAGAGAGAAAAAAGAAAAACAGAAAATGGTGTGAGGAAAGCTAAAAAACTAAGTTAATGAAAATGATGTGAGAAATGATAGAAACGAAATTTATTCAATTTACAATCCCATTATTGTTCATATGTCATAATGATTGTCATACATTGTTGGTATAACGTTATTATTAATGTAAGTGTAAAACAACACGTCGCAGATTTTATTCTGCTCCACAATACTGAAGAGAATATTTACCTTTTAGAGATCTGTAGACCCCGGAGCGATGAACGAAGTGTAAGAAAATAAAGATAGTGCATATTTTTATGAAAAAAAAAGAAACAAATATAAATACGAAAAACCTCATGATTTCTTTTTCCAATTTCGAACGAAAATCCCGGAAATCTCGAAAAAATGATTTTCGTTCAATCTTCTAAATGTTTTTGAGCAAAGCATTTTTCTTTATACCTCAGTCGAAAGTTCGTCACGTAATAGAGACAAAGTAACCGAACCAGGAAAAAAATGAACAACAATCGAGACACATTGACTAGTTTTCGAGTTATTTTGGAGTTAGTCCGGAACAAAATGTTCTCGAAATATCGAGAAGCACGAAAACCTTTATTCGAATATTGTCAAAAGTAGTTTGACAACCCAAATGGAGCTTGCCATCGATCCAATTAATATTCTAACGCAAGTCAAAGTCTGTGTCGTTTTTGGAAGGAAAAAGTGTCGGCGATCACGAAATTCTAATATCCTCACAAAACGGTGCGAATAATCCGAAGATAGAATTGTGCCGGACGTGAATAAACGAGCCTCAGCCAGTTTTCAAAATGAGCAAACTAGTTTATGCTCAAACTGCAATTCACGTTTCTTGCGGGGCGTTGAAACGACACGAAGAATTTAGCGCGAGGTTTCTCGATTATTTGGTCCTATTTCTCGAAAGCAATGGCCGTAAAAATAGAGAATCTTTTATCCAGTTTGCAATAGCAGTTATTTATCATTCGATTTTATCCGATCGTTTTATTTTTGGAGGTTGAAAAAGCTAAGGGAAGAGGATTCCATCGAGTCAGTGAGTTTTCCGAACGGTTTCTAATGCCCGCGCGGTGTCTGTGATCTCTCGAATTCATGACTCCCGTTCCACCTGTTTTCGTTTTTCCCTTCAAATACACACACACACACACATCTTCACTCACATATGTGAACGATTGACCGTTTTTTACCAATCTAACGTCTGCCTCTGCGATACGTGACTAAAATTTCAATAAACCATACAATCGGTCCGCGAGCATCGAGCAGTTCGACTCACCTGACGCGCCAAACTCGCATCACGTTTCCACATAGAAATGGGAGAAAGAGGAAGGCGAAGAGAGCGAAAAAATACGAGGAGAAAGAGAGACTGGAAGTTTGAGAGTTCGAGAGGAGCGAGGGGGCTTGATATTCCCTGATGGTTGGGAAGGAGAGTTTCTGGGATCTTGGTAAAACGCCAAGGAAACCTTCGGCCTGAGGAACGACGTCACTCTCTCCTCGTCGGCCCCGTTCGCGTCCGCCGCCCTTTCTCTTCCTCCCTGGTTATATTCCTTTCTAAAAAGTTGAAAAATCAGATAAAAAGTAAAAGAGGGATCGCGAATAATGGAGGCTCGTGGCTCACTCTTGTATTCCCAAACACGTTCTCGTATCTTCGTTATTATACCGTGAGTTACAGTTACTCGAATTCGAGTCGTTCCCGTTCTTCAATTCTCACCCAAAAACATTTTTTTTTTTTCTATTTTTTTCAGTTTTTCCTAAAATTCTTTAGAGGCGACAGAAAATCCGGGAGAGATCTCGACCGAAGTTCCAGTTTTTTCCAATTTTCCATTCATTTCTTCGCGCAATCATTAATTTATTATTTCTCTGATCGAACGAATCGAAATTTCACCTTTTGTTTTCCACTAAAATTTCTTTCGATATCTTCCTTCATTTATTACCATGATTTTGACACAAATTCATACCAATTAATCTCCAGCAATGTCCAATCCTACCGGTGTCCCATTAGTGTCCGATTTGGAAGGAGATAACTATATATTTGAAACTGTTATACATCGTGTCGTGTACAAGCAGTGTCGCGGAGGATATCAGCTGCAAATGTGTCCCCGCTGCTCCTCGCCGATCCATTCATTGTCAAGCTTCCTAACCGAACGCATCATATAGCAGTCTACTGGGCATCTGTATGCTTTCGTCTTTCTCGCTCTTTGCACGAAATTGTCAATGGATTAAATTCGAATTAGTTTCGATGCTCGTTATCCGGATTGACATTTTTTCGACATCTAATTTCCCTGCGCAAACTGTTTCTCCGCGTATAATAAATCATTCGATTTTTCGAAATGGTAGAAAATGAAATAGATTATATGTGAAAGAATTATGAGCCTCCGAAAATTGCTGTTTGGTCAAAAAATGCAAACAAAATTAAAAGTTCATTTTCGTGGTTTCGGTAATGTATGGAGGGGCTGGAGGATTTTATAATCGACGATTGGATCCAACCGCTCGAATGTACTTCTGGGACGAAATTTTATTTTTGCAACTTTCTTGTGATTTTATGTTGAGAAAAAATGAGCGGAGCTGCAAGCGATTCTGATGAGGTGAAAGGCGCTCCTCGTCAGGAGTTTCGCTGCAGCGAAGACAACGATTAAAAGAATACCATTTTTGTCTCATCCGCGTGTCCAAACGAAATATTCTGGCAATCAAACTAAAAAAACGTTTTTTTTCAGTAAATTATGGCTTGAAACCGCGTTGACAGCGAATCGCGACAATGAAAGTTTCATTCTGTGAAAAATTATTTTTCTTCCAAATTGAAGCATTTTATTCGACTTTTCGTGTACGCGAGAGGCAAGTGAAATTTCGAAATTTTTTCCAATATTATAACCAAAAGTGTCTTTCAAAAATTTCGTTAGTTCTTTTTATGCAGTTAATTTGTCTCTAAAAAATTTTGCAACAATCCACCAAACTGAGTGTTCGAGTAAACTAAATGTTGCTTAAATCAACCAATTAAATTCAGTTCACCGCGATTAGTCCTAAAACTTATTGAACCAACGAAACTACATTCTCGCCGAGTTTTCGAAGATTCGATTCGAATATTTATTCGGTCGACCTCAATTGACAGGAAAATCGCTGGGAAATCGTCCCTTCCTCGTGGCTCGACTTTAGGAAGCGATAAAAAAATTGGAATACTAAAAAATAATGATTCCGATATGATATAGCGAGAGGGAGGGAGGGAGGGAGGGAGGAAGAGTTGAAGACATATATTTGGTGGGACGTTTCCGTGACACCGAATTACGTGGCGGATGCACGCCATTTGCCATCCTCTGCACGCTACGATGCGCTCGCATTAGGGATCGTGACGCTATTGCTCTGTTGCTTTCGTCCTTCGGAGCGTCCTTCCTCGTCCCGAAGCGAGGAAGGATCTCCCCTCCCGAGGAGAGCGTCGAGCTCCCTTGACTTATATAACCTCGGGGGACAAATATATGCGTCCTCGGTGACGATTAACTTCGTTCCAAAATCATCGATGCATCGTGAGATAAATTCTTCCATGCATTACAGAGATTAACCCCGTTTGAGAGCTCTCGACCGAGTGATGAGCTATTTTCAATGGGTTCGCGATCAAATCGCTGCCATTATTCCCACGGCATTGGCATACATTTCCGAACGAGCTTTCAACCCTCAGTTTCCATCCGGTCTGACCAAACATTCGGTTACTACTTAAACCCCAGCGAATCGCTGGGCTTCTCCAGCTCTAAAACCGGCAGGAAAAATCGTTTTTTTCGGCAGCTAAATCTTGCCAGATTTCTCGAGCCTGCTCTGAGGAGATTCCGCGACAAAATTAAAAAATTACTTCCAACTATTTTAAAAAGTCTTCCATACTTTCCGTACTTGAACATTTTTCAGCAAAACTTCTTGTCAGCGTATCAATTGCGCCAACGATCCAAAGTTTTTAGTTCACCCCTAATGATCTGAAGAGCCATTAGTCATGAATCTTCTCGAATTTATCGAGCCTCGGTGTTTGGAGAATTGATTAGAGAGGCTGAGTGAGAGAGGGTTGTTTTCCAAACGGCAAGGGTCGAAAGGAGAATGAGTAGCTTCGTCAGCGATGCATAGTTTCATATATATATACGGACTGTCTATATATTCGTGCGAGAATACGAGCGATATTGCCAGATTGAAGCTGCGAGGATGTTCTCGATGGGGTAAACACATATTCAACTGACGAAGCGTGTCTGTCTCTCGTATGTATATGGATATAGAACGTCGCTGAGTTCAACGATGCACCGGGATGCATTCCCTCAGCCCTGGCAATGGTGATTCTCTAGCCACGAGCTTGTTACCTCGCTCCGAATTTTTTATTGCAACATTACCGAATACTTTGGAGTTTCAAACGAATTGCGACACCTTTGATTTCAATGAAGAATTATGCAAATTCGAATTATTTGGATGAAAAAAACTGTCAACTCGGGAGAAAAACTGTAGGAATGTCGATAATTAATTTACATTTTTATCTTACAATAAATAGTTAATTATTTTCATCAATTTTTCAGTTAAATTTGCTTAATGAATATTAAATTTACAATTTTTTCTATTTATGCTAATCTACAAATGTCTTCGACTTTCAAAATATCTCATTTTCGATATATTTAATTTTTTTTTAAATTTAATTAGAAAAATAAATATTATTAATATTTATTTCATAAATGTATTATTTAAAAAATTGTTAAATCTATTATAAATATTTAATTGACATATTTATTTATATAAATTGAATTTTTTAATTTAAATATAACTTTAAAGTGTTATTTTTTAATTCAAATAATTATTTTATGGAATGAATATTTTTTTAAAATTGAACAATTTCAATTTTATTCAAATTTAATGCATCAGATGAAATTCTTGTGTTCGTGCAACTTCTGCACTCTCGCGACATCATTTCGACACGAGCTCCATCCAAAATTGCGGAGTTCTCGCCTCTCGGGGTGTCAAGAATTCTTTTTATCAATCATTTCCCGCTTCGGAAGCTCGACGAACAATTTTTCAAGTCTCAACTCTGCCTCGCAAGGCCACAGCTCGAGACACTTCTCTGTCCCTGCGTCATAGTTTCGGGACTTGTTTGTATAAAACTGCCGAATTCGTGGCTCTTGGAACGTTAGAAATCATTTTTATCGTAACTTCCGACTGACGCCAGCGTCGCGATTTGAGTTCCGAGCTTTTTGAGTTTCATTTTCGGCGCATTTTCGAGTCTAGTTTTTGCAAATAATTCTAAAAACAAAGGTTACTTCGATGTCGAGCCACGCGGAGAAGAAGAAGTCGTACGGATATTTCCGCCACTCTAAGACGCGAACAAATGACGCAAAAAATGAATTCATGTCGTTTCGGCGCACACGTTGCGACCATATTCGGAAAAAAGGGATAAAAAAACGGTTCGGCTTATTCTAGGAGGGCTTGAAAAAAGTTCGGGTAGAAAAATGTTGCCACAAAGCCGGAGCAGAGCTTCAAGGCTACCTTTACGCGGGGTACGCAATGCGAGAGTTCGAAACGATGACCGAGCATACCTCTGGGACCGACGTGAGAGAGTTCTGGCCAAGCCTCGTATGTCTTTTGCGTGTGAGAACTCGATTACAGCAGCACTACGTTGCTTAGTCGGAGACACACTCGCGGCGACTACGAAAGTCGATGGTCCCTTTCAAATATCTCCCGCACCTGGATATTCCTACGTAGAACACCGGACAGATTGTCCGAGTATCGATTTACCAGGGATAAAAAGCAAAACATGGGAGGAAAAAAAAGCAAGAAGCAGGGAAAACACTACTCGGGAACAACGCCGAAAGAGCATCAACCCTCGTCTTTTTTCACCTCCGCCCTGTCCTCCGGGGGATGAAGTGATTTATATTTGAAAAGAAAATCGTGTAGAAAATTTGAGGAGCTTCGCGTGACTCACTAACCCTCTGAAAAGATTCAGCGATTAAACATCGCCAAGAACAATTTTTTGGCTCAATTTCAGGTCTCTTCGCCTCTTTGAATGTTTATTCGAACAGCTTTTGAAGCTTTCTTACTCGGACGGTTTTCCTTATCTTGTCAAACGTCACGAATTCGTTCAGATCCAAAAACTCAAAATTCTTCGTCCGACTTTCTTTCAGTTTTTTATTCCCCTTTTTTATTTTTCTCTTGCTCTCGCCTCGAGGAAACTCTCGGGAAGCAATCCAATCTCTCGCACAACCTACGAAAATATTTCGTCGCGTCGATGCTATACGGATCGCCCGACGTCGAAGACTTCACAATTCAGCACAACTCTCGCAACAATTTGTATATCTCTATCGAAGATTGTTATATAGCTACATAAATATATAAAGTAGAAACGCCTAAAGTTGGCTCGTGTGAAATGGAGCTTTTCCTTATCGCGGATGTGTGACTTTCCTTCCTCGAATGTCATGAATTTGTCTCTTTTCGTGCACGAGAAGCACTCACAGAATATGAAAAATTTGCAGTAAGAACAATTTTCTTACATCGAATCATTCCACTCGTTATATAATTATCTGAAAAAACTTTTCTCACTTTTTTTCTGGACGATTCTTCATTCCCCAATCTCTGTAAAAAACGTTTCAAATATTTCTATTCTCTGGAGAATTCTCCGCAATGGTAAGAGTCATCAGAAATTTGAATTTTCGCATTCGAATGATTTACAAATAAAAATCAAATTTTTCAAACCAAAAAAGTGTCTACTGCGTCGATCGATTGCGATCATATTTTTTTCATCAACGTCCAGAGCACAAAACACAAAATGCATGAGACTAAAAGTTCAATAAAATTCAAATGATTTGAATATTTTACGATTTTTCAAAACGATGCAATAATTTGAATTTTCGTGTATTAATTAGTGAAGTAATGAAGTATACAGGGATTTTTATTTTTTATTTTTAGTACATTTTATTAAGGGGAGGAGCGGTCGCAAAATGGCGTCTCATAAAAAGACTCCACGACGATTGACAGCATAAGTGGCACAGCGAGCATCTGAAATCGAAAATTCAAAAAGATTATTAAATCATAATAATATAGCTATCGCAGCATCGCAGGAAATTTGAAAATTTTTATTAGAAAAAATGCCGGCCATTTAAAAAAGATCTAATTTTACACAAAAATTTTGCAGTAAATTGTTAATAAAAAAAAGAGTAAACAATTTAAAAAAAAAAAAAATCTACGATGCGACAATAGCGATAAGTTTTCTCAAGAAAATTCTGTTTGAATCAAGTCGATTACACAAAATTTGACAGAGTTATGCTTTCGAGAAAAACGCATTCAAATTTTTGAGAGGATAAAATTGAATGATGTAACTTGAATATTAATATAAAACAAGTTTTTACCGATGAGTCTGCTATCCCTGGACCATACAGAAGCTCTTTTGCCCCCAAGCTCTTTTTTTCACACTAATATTCCTCTTGAAGAAAATTATTAGTTGTAAGAAAAAACGTTTTTTTAATCACGTTGAAAAATCTGAGGTAAACTTTGTTTTTATTTGTTCGCTCGATATTTCGTAAGCGCTGAGAAAGTTTTTTTTTCCAAGAGTTTCGTTTTTCCGTGTGACTCGCGATTCCTTCGTCAACTTTAACTCAGGTGGCGCATAACCTTTGAATTCTTGATAAATCGCTTACACGTAAACTGTCACCCGCGCGCGCGCGCGCGCGGTTACAAAAGAGAAAAAAGTGTGAGAGGTTACAGCTACTCGGGAATTTCGCGCTGCGATCTCGCACTCCGTGCCCCCCTCACACCGTCCAGGCACGTTGTATTACGGTTCGTGAAAGCCACGACGATGGAGATTCCGGAGAGTTGAAAAGGGACAGGTTTGGTTTCGCGGTGGCGTGCCAGCCCCGATAAGCTCATCAAGTTCCAACTCCGAGAGCTTTACCCTTTTTCCACACATTTACAATAAAATGTATTTAACCCCGAAATTCTCGAATGCTTTGCCAAGTGTCAACAATGCTTTTCTCATTTCACATGAAATTTTGCCGAATCATCATTCTTCGAAGTTCAACTATTGAAAATGATAAATCAAGACTCATTTGAGTTTGAATCTCAATCTCAGCAATTTCTAGCGACTCGCATTTAATTTTTTCCCTCCTAAAAAGATCAAAACTTTTTTCGTTTTTCTTACAGTTTCATTTCATGATCAAAGAAATGCTAAAATTGTTTTTAAGGTAGATCACCCTCGAAGGATCGTATTTCATAGGTGCCTAAATTCGATCGATTTTTACTTCCTAATTAAAAATATAATCACTCCAAATTCATGCCAGAGTTATTAATTCGAAATTGTAAATACATTTTTTCAACTTATCTTTTGGCGGATAAAATTAAAAGCCAATAATTAGACGGAGATCCATCGCTAAATGAATCCGAAATTTCATTCGTCCCTGGCGGAAATATTATGGTTTTTTATGTGAAAAATCGCATTGAAGGGTGCAAAGAGAAATGGATCAAGAAAAAAGTATTAATAAAAATTAATACTAGTGAGACCAAAGTCTCGGATTTTTTCCAAAACCTTCACTTAATGATGATTGTGTATTTTTTCATAAATTTCGTAAGAAGCGTTTATTCGTTGTATGGAAAGATAAACGATTTTTTACGCATATTTCCTTATAACCCTGTGTATTTTTCTTCATATTTAAACACGTTTTTTTATCTTCTTTTTGAGTAATAAATTTAGTTCTGTTTTTTTAAGCACAGCTGAAATCAGCAGTGAATAAAATCTGTGTCAGAGGGAAAGAGAAAGAGAGCAGAGAGAGAGGCTGGGGAGAGGAGCAAATAAACTTTGGTAAATACATCCATAAATAATTGTCGCGAAGTTAATTGCTTTTGGGGGGTGATAGAGGATCGATATCGGGGGAATGCACAAACTTGAAATATCTTAGAAAACATTCCTGAACGTGCGGCTGGTTTTTCTGACCCGTTTTCGGTGCAATCCTAATTGTAGCTAATAAAACTTTGGGCAAAACTGTTTTTGTGGAATAATCCGAGTAAGGAAATTCCATGGAGAATAGTGGTGGTGATAAAAGCCTTGAGAAACAGTATTTGCCACGAGGATCTGAGGGAGTATTTCAAATTCTAATTTCGCACAATTGTTCAGGCTAAAAGGGCGTGATTAATACGAGCAATAATTCATTAGAATATGTATAAATACGTTTGAATGAAAAACTCTATGTAAAGAAGCATACTAAAAGCTGCGAAGAGGAATGTTGCCCGAGATTCTCAATTATACACTCGATCTCGAAGGAGCGAAGACCGGAAAGGGACGAAGGATGAGGAAAGAGAGAGCAGAGAGACTAAAAAGTGTGTATCAAAAGCTTGAAAAGCGTTTATCACGCAGGCGCGAATGGACGTAGAGCGCTTACGAGAACGTAGACGAGCGCACGGTTCGCATGTTCCCTCCGTCATCGAATAGTGAAAAACGTAAGGGCGTATGTGCCAATCTTCGCAGGAGAAGCTCCTCGAGGTACGCCATTTTGAATGCCAACAATTTATATATTTATACGTATACAAACTCCTGCTTCTCTCTCTCTCTCTCTCTCTCTCTGCCGTCCTCACCCGCGGGGATATCTCGTTGAGCTCGCGATCGCGAGAGTCAGGACGTGGCGACGGGAAGCCAGTCGACGCCGCGACGCGACGCGATTTGCCCACCCCGAGCTGCTCTCGAGCGATCTCGATTCTCGTGTCAATTTAACGCGTCATCCTCTTACACTTTCATTCTTCTTTTCCTCATTTTTCTTTCGCGCGCCCCCTTTATCCCTCGCGACAAAACTCTTTTATCAGCGATTATTCCCTCATCGAGATCGGATTATTATCGCGGAATACATTTGACAAGAGATAACGCAGTCGTGATCGTATTACCGATACGGAGATTCGAGCACGCAAAATATCGTTCGATAACCATTCGTTTATCATGGTGCTCAAGATTTATTGTTTCGATGAAAAGTATCCTGGTCGTGCTCCTCTTCCGGGATATCTGTCAGGATACGAGAACGTCTCAGGTTTCGACCCTCGATCATAATCCCCTGATCGATCACTCACCGGAATGCGGAGGATTAACGAAAACAAGTGGGAGTAACGTACGTAAAAATATAGCAATAAGAAATTCAGCCTTGTTACGAATCGCCATTTAATTTTCCCCACAAAATATCCAGTCGAACGAAATTTGTTCAAAATAATATTCCCGGCTACATCGACAACAAAAGTGTTAGGAAGAATCCGAGCAATTTCCCTCCGAAAATATCGTCCGTCCTCGAAGCTCCGGTTGGAATGAAAATTTTCAAGAATCTCCAAGTGGAAGGAGCCCGCGTGTGGTCAGACGAGAAAAATCTTATCTACCGCTTGTATTTTCTTTACGTTCGAGCGAACCCCATCAATTTCAATGAAATGTATATACGCGACGAGGAGAGAGAGAGAGAGATAAAAGAGCGACGGTTAAACGAAACAAAATACGAAAAGAGTCGAATGAATAAGAGGAAAAGTGAAAGAAAAATAAGGGAAAGGGTCGAGGGCTGAGAGTTGCGTTGATCGGGGAACGCGATAGAACGAATCCATCCTTTTTTCTCTTCTCTCTCTCTCTCTCTCTCTCTCTCGCTCACTTTTCCTCCAGAAATTTATCCTGTCCGCGAGATGTATTGGTACAGTGACAAATGATTGAGGCTCTCAGACTTTCGTCAATGGGTTCCTCGAAGCAATAACAATTTTTTCGACTTCGCTTGTACTTTTCGAAGTACTCGATCGACTGGAGAACATTTTTTTGCAGCCAGCGAAATTGTCGGCTTGTCCGCATGCAGCATTCGGTAGATTGAACAATGAGAGTCAGAGAAGTGGAAGGAAAAATAAATGGGCGACTAAGCATAACATGTGAAAAATCATCGTGAAAAGACTCTTAATCTGCTTGAAATATAACGCTTGCTCCGCACATTCCTTGTAAAACCGGGCAATCCAATTGTATAAGCTCGAGCGTCTCGGAATGCGCTACCTCGAGTATACGCGTGTCCACAAAAATGTATGTTTTATGTATAGTTTCGGTACACAGGGCTATTCGTCTGTGTCACTTGTAGCAACGAGAGCGTTCCAAGCTACAGTATTATTGTCCCATATAAATGGGAGAGAGCAACGAAAAGATCGTGGCAAAAGCCTTCGGAGGAAGATGCGATCGCGAAACTTTTGCCGCAGTCTCTCTGCCTCTCGCGGTAAGTGCGAGACGAGAAAACGAACGCTTGCCTGAGCGCTGAGAATAAGAGAAGGGAGACCGGGAGATAAAAAAGAGAATCGAGTTTCCATTCTTCGAGAAGCAGTGGCTTGCTGAATCGCAGATTTTCTTTTTTTCATAACACTTTCCAAGCTGATCGTTCCGTTCGAAAATGGGGCTCTAAAAAATTGAAAAACTTCACAAATTTCCGTCCGACTTTGCTGGTGGTGGGAGACTTTATTTATGGGATAAATTCGCTCCGTCGTCGGCACAAAATATCATCGGAATAATACTTCAGCTCAAAAATAAAGCTCGTTGAACGGTCGTACGTTATTCGGCTGAGGGAAATGAATTTTTGATACGGCGAAGAAATATTATTGGACGCTCCTCCCGATAAATCACTCCAAAATGTTTCGCCCCCTCTCCCCGAGGCTTCGAGCTTCCGCTACGATCGCCACGTCTCCAGACATTCGCTCGCAACATTAATATGCAGTTGATACGCACAAAAATGCATAATTCTAAAAAGTATTGCGTCATTAGCACGAGAATAATGACCTGAAAATGAGACAAGACTCGGAGGCTTTCCTACCGATGGGAAACGTTCAACAAGCCACTTCGAGGTGGGAAAGAGTTGCGCGAAATGAGAGAGCGCACCTCCAGACGAGAGGATGGAAATAAAAGTTCGTCGTGGCCACGGAATCGTCCGCAAAGCTTCCTTATAAATCTATAGATATATAACGCGAATAAATATAAACATAATGGGAACGAAAATGTAAGGGAGGCTTCACACGACACTGATTAAATTGATGTTGCATAATAAAGCTTGTCGGCGTGCACGTTTTAGCGATAAAAACGTGTTAACGACGAGGAAGACTCGCTCGACTTTATTGGCTTATCAGCGAGGGGAGGCAACCGGTAAAAAGGCGCAAATTGTGGGGGCTCGGTGTATGTGTCTGTAGATATTAAGAATTGTGAGAGCTTCTAAAACGTTATTAAGCATACACATAACAAGAACGCCATAAACCCCATAAAACTGAGATTTATCCAGATATTTACAGATGTTAAGTTGTATGTGACGTTTCACGTCGAACCGCAGTCGTTTAATGACTGAGTGATTTTCCTCGAGCCCTTAAAGCCTCAAGAAACGAAAAAAATTGACTTCTATTAAGACTTCCATTATATATATATATTTGCCTTCCATATGAACCTATAAAAACCCGAAAAAATTGGGAAATTCTATATTCACAGCACGCAGAAGCGATATTCTTCTTTAGAAGCGCGTTTTTTTTTTTCAAACTCGCTAAAACTATAGAATTTCGCAATTTTTTTGGGTTTTCATAGGTTCGTATGGAAGAAAAATATATGAAAATGAATAAAAAATGTGGAATTTTTGGTGCAGACAATAATTGCGATCTCCACATTGTACACAGCTGATAAATTTCGACGATCAAACTTCGTGCATAAACCATGTACAAATAAGTATTTCCAAAATTAAAACAATGTTTCTGTACTCTTGAAGTATCCTTGAAACTATACCGAAAAGTTTGCTATGGTGAGTTATTTCCGTCTATAGAAAAACGTTCCCGAAAAGCATCGATTTTTTGACTTTTTAAAGCAGAACTTCCCTTAAGAAATTTCCTTGCGGAGGAACGTGAAAACGAGTTTTGCAGAATACTGCGATAAATCAAAGAATCGAACTTTCGAATTTTTTTTCCATGCTTGGACTTCGTCACATTTTTGTGTTCACTTTTTCTAACAATTGTTCTTAATGCGAAAACTTTTTTCAAGCTTATCCGTAAAACTTTATTTTTTCGATGCAATAAGAGGCTTGGAAAAGCGCGTATTGTGCAGTAATACGTGATCGATTTGTCGTGGAATAACCCATGCGAATGTTGCATTTACCATGCGAGGGCACAGACGCGCGAAATGATGCAGCCAGGGAATCGTCCAGGGCTCGTGTATATATGTAATCGTAAATTTATCCACATGGACAGATATTCTCGTATATGTATGTGATCTATATATTCGTGAGATAAGGTAATATCCACTTTCGTACTTTGAATTTGACGATCGAGAATAAAGTAGGAATTTTAAGGTACAGGACGCTACAAAATTCTCAACGTTTTAACAGAAATCGAATTTCCACTGTTCTTTCCATTCGTAATGAATCAGAGAAAAAAGTGCGTTCAAGGGCGCTTGTTCTTGATATAAAAATCTTCGATTTAAAAAATTGAGTTGGATCGAAAAAAAACTTTGCACACGAGGATAGAACATTTTTTGTATTTCTTCGTTTATTGGTTTTTTTCTTCCGGCATGTTCGATGATTTCGGTAGGAGATTCGACTGAAAGAAAAAAAAAAAAAAACAAAACAAAATCGACGATGTTACGAGGTTTTGTGGGACCATCAAAAAATTCTATTGCTTTGCACCAAGGAAAATGGAGGGACGAAAAAATAACTTCAATATCTGCATGAGTGCAGCGGTGCCGTTGTTGTTTTGTCTTCTATTTTTCTTTTTGTTTTGTCACGAAATTGCGGCGGTTTGATGAAGGTTTTTTTCCATCATATTTTCCATTTTTTTCACCTTCTTCGTTTGTTCGGACGGTCCTCAATAATAGTAGCAATCGATATTTCAACAATCGACCGCACACAAAACCTTATGGTTATTGCAATAAAGAATATAAAAAGAATTGTAATCGGTTCAGTTCTCTCTGCGGAATAAGCTCAAAAGTCATTTTTCAAATAGATTAAATTTTTTTTCAAGAAAATCGCGTTCCAATTTTTCGCTGCTTTCACTTTCATCACTCAAGTCACTTTTTTCTGCAGTTCATGGCGAAACGAGTAGAAAAATAAAAAAATCTGAAATTTTGAATCTCACTGTAGCGTGCGATTACAAATGCTCGGAATTTCAACTCGACAGGGATGCAAAAATAAGAATGAGAAATAAATCAATTCACCTTGACAAAAGGTCTTATAAATTCCATCACGTAAAATGATGACGGTGATAACTCTCGTTAAGATTTGGCCATTGTGTAATGCCAGCACCACCATAAACATTAGATGCACGATATTGGAGTATAAACTTTCAAGTGCTTGGGGGAAGAGCGATTAAGTGCATAAAGGAGTGACGAGGGAGTGAACGATATTCGACACCGCGCGCGACTACGTGCGGAGAGTTATTCCAGCCCTGCTCGGCCAACACAACCCTTAATGCATCAACGTCGTACAGTCATTGAGAGATGGTGACAGATTCGTTACCTTGGCTAAATATTTGCTACCACTTTTTTCAAAAACACGCTTTATTATTTTCCGCTTTGCTTACTCATCGTTGCAGGTTAAGTGAGACTTGTTTTTATAAGTTGGATCGACGACGGAGTGACGTTGTTCGGGTGTTTTTTACGCTGGCATGTTTGTGTTTGATTTTTCCTGTCGATTTTCTCCCCCCCGGAGTTTAAGGTATTCCTTTCATGAACCCAAAATCCCTACAAAAAATTGATTTTAATTTACAGTAAAGTACAACTGCATCCGAATAGATTGGCAAAATTTCAGGTTATCGATCATTTAATGACGAATTAAAATGTTAGAAATCGTAAAATTTCTACGGGAGCTCATGGAGAATCTGTCATCACCACATTTCTATTCAATAATTCGTACACTGAACAAATTCCTGATACAAACTGTCTCACGGATAGAAAAAAAATGTAAGAAATCCATAGCAAGGATAAAAATAAAGGGTTATCGAATGTTTAAGGAAGTTGAGGCATTAGAATGAAAATGATGTCATCGCTTTTAAACTGACTGCATCTTATAAAGTGAAGTGTAAAAAAATCAGTTAAATTTTCAGACAGTTTAGGAGCGTCGTTGGTGAGAAAAATCAATAACAATTTGGGCCAAATAACATGTAACCTTATGGAAGTGAAGACACATTAAGTGATATCTCCGTTAAAAATGATGCTAAAAATATGAAATATTTTGGGCAACATGAGCAAGGCTCGCTAAATAATGTCAATTTTTTTCAGATTTATTAGGAGATTTGCTGAGATTATATTAACCCTACACCTCATGTGTCTTTTTTCATACCCTCAACCTCATGACCGGGGTTTGAACGCACCCCACTCTTTTTCTGCTTATAAATCCGGTCCTACGATGCTGAACTGACTTTATCCTACACCATTTATTCCGTTTTTTTATAACGAAAAGAATGATGTACGATAAAACTAATTTCAATTGAATTTATATATAAAAAAATCCGTCGATAATCAGTCGATAATGTCGCTTGTTAGGACGGGAGCGTAGTTTGAAGTTCGCGTGGGGTGTGCTCACACCCCAGTCATGCGTTCTAGGGTTAATATTAATCTGTTTCTCGTGCAGTTTTTGAGGCTAAGGTCGTCACCGTCCATGTTTTCGACTGAGCTTTCACCAGTTTTTCATCTTTTTTTCCCAACTTTTATTTAAAGTGTATGTAACATTGCCGAACTGTAAACTGGCCTAACTTTTGAAAGGTACAGGTCATAATTTTTGGGTAAAAAAATGACTGTACAGCCTCAACTTCCTTAAAAAAAATATCAACGATAGAAGTTGGAAAAGTGGCAGAAGCAGAAGCTTTTCCCATGTAACTTCGACTTCTCAGAGGTTAGGAATCGGTCCAAATTTCGAGTGCCCTAGTTTGCGACACTAAAAAATACGGCCCTGCGAAAAGAATACCTTAATTGGGCTCTTTTCGTCGTTGAATCTCCACGAGTATTTTGTATAAACGCGCATGTAATTTCACAACGAAAAACGAAAATGCGTTCGGTATACTGCTGCTGGGCATTAAATTCATCGGCTGGAACTGAATTGCGAATAATAGCCTTTGACCAAATTCGCCATCCCGATACCGGCAGCGCGCGGCATTATGGGCGATCTCGGATTTGTCGCAATCATGAGAAAGTACGAAAAGCCGATGCGGCCATCGTTTTATTCGCGAGTACCAGCGAATTAGCACGGGCGATCGGGCCAATTTGTTTTAATTCCAGTTATCCAGTTAAGTCATCGTTTTTTATGAAAACAGCAACGACGATGACACTCGTAATTCGACGAGACTTTTGTCCCGAGGTTTAAGACTTTCCCCCCGAGACTTTCCATCGGGCCATGATTTTATTGAGTTGCCTCCAAACTACCACATTTTTCGTTGAAAACCGTCTCATTCGGTGTTGTTCATTCAACCACTTTCGTGGCTCTTACTGCGACGAGAGAAGAATCGCTTGATCGTTCGTGCGCGCATTGAGAAGGGCAAATTTATCACGAATATTTCTCCCTGACTCTGCGACCGCCGTGACGAGTTATCCACGTCGAGGAGTCTGCGAAATATCGCAATTTTCATTTCTCATTTCTGCGCGAAGAGTGTTTAACCGTCTGTAAAATCGTCGTAAACATACATAAAAATGCTTGAGATTTTAAAATGTAGGGCAACGTTGAACTACACATTCGAAGAAAAAAGGTCAACTAAAGTTCGGCCGACGTTGTCCGCCAACTTGTCTCTTCGAGAGGAGAAATAAAAAATCTCGAAGAAAAACCAGCAGCCCCATCGACCAATAAAACCGTCTTCGAAAGCTCTCGCTGTTGAGAATCTTTCATTATCGCAGCATCGTCGCGGGGAACGACTCAATTTACGCGATACTTTGCTCCCCGTCGATAAGTTCGGGGGTCCCTCGCGGTCTCGTTTAAATTACGCGATCTGACTGAGAATACAGTTCGCAACGCCGCGCCCGCTCCTCGCTTTTCTTTTGTTTCCCTCTTCGCAAATTTCCCTCAGCAGGTTGTTTCCTCCACAAAACAACCGGCGCGCGAATCCCAATTCGCTTCTTCGTTACGCGGAACATTAATTTCTGGTGCGGGCTCGTGATGAAAGTGAGCAAAGTGTGAAACGCTCCCTTTATATCTGTGTCCGTATGCGTTTATCGTGTGTTGCGAGACCATAATTTATTGCTTCAATGCAACCACACACTGCTATAGAGTGCTGCAGGGAAATAAAGACGGAAAGAGAGCAAGAAAGAGAGGGAGAGAGACCGAGGAAGGAGGGGGGCGGGGGGTGAGGTTAAACCAAAAGCGTCGCATGAGAAGGGAGAAGTAATCACAGAACAAAGTTTCGAGACTCTAATCGAATTTCGGAGATTGCGGCTCTCTCGAGTGTGCACGGAATGTGCGGGAAAGAGGAGAAAAAAAGGAATACTAAAAACGAAATCAATGATGGAAAGCGGAAAAAGCACCGGAACGATTTATCGATTCGATCAAATATCTGAATGTATTTCCTCCTCGTGACGAATGATCTTGCAGCGCGAAATCGGGTGGATGGAATTTCCGATTTCATTCACTTTTCAAATCCATTGAGGATCGAAGGAATATTTTCATAATTCATGAATTCGGGGTGTCAAAAATATTCGAATTATCATTTTTCATGATTGTTGCACAGACGTTCGTTCGTTCGTAAAACTTTTTTAATGAAAGAGATGAAAAAAATAAAAATGAAAACCGTTTTTTTTTTTTTTTATTTCATTTGAAAATGATATTATATTGAAGTATCGCATAAAACATGCGTCGAATAGAATTATTGTTTCCTCGATCTGCACACGAAAAGAGGTAGCAGGAATTAAAAACTGCGCAGTTAGAAATGAACCTCGCGCGCGCGCGCGTGGATCGAAACAGAAAAAAGTTTGGAAAAATGGATGGATGGTGGAGAGTTTTAAAATTCATGGAAATCTGGGCACAAAGCCACAGAATAGAAAACGAGAAGACACATATATCTTCTCGATTCGATTTTGCGGCTTTGTGTCCGCGGACTTGAATGAATTTTAAAGCGTCCGCGCGTCAATCCATTGTGAATTTTTGTACTCTGTGTTTGTTTCCATCGGATTCTCGGATTATTGGTTAGGGGGGAGACGCGCGGCCGCGAATGACGAGGAAATAAATGAGTAAATAGTTACTCTCGCGAGAAAACTAAATTTATCCCTTGGGGAAACCAACGCCGATTCTCCTTCAACAGAGAATCCAAAAAAGATCGATTACTAACATAATTGTTTTTGCCTCGAACATTCTCTGCCTCCACAGAATGTATTTCTCCTCAAAAAAAAAAACAAAAAAACAAAAAACAAAGAAAGAAAAAAAGAAATTCATCAGAAATCCAATCAAAAGCTAATTCATTTCTTTCAATTCAGACCAAAGTTCCCACGTCAAAATGAGATTTCGTTGATGAAGATCTCGGCGAAATTGGTGATCTCGTCGTCCTCCATGCCGGGGAAGACTGTCAGAAGGATATATGAGAAGGGAAGAAAGATTATTGGAATTAAGACACATAGCAAGGAGAGGTAGGTGGACGCGAAAAGGGGCGTTGGATGAAAAAAATTGACGTTCGAAATGAAGGGACTTGGGGCCTTTTCTTTCGCAAGGATTGCATCGACGAGAGGGGGATTTTTCCACGCTGACTCTCTCAGATCGTTCTGTGAAGTGGTTACGAGGGGGGGGGGGGGGGGGGGGTGGGATGGCTTAGTTTGTGCAAGGGAAGTAATAACACGTTGTGTGGCCAGTTTTCCTGGATCCTTGAGACACCCGTACATGGCTAGGGTGGCGATCTCGTTTGGAAGCTTAAGTTGAAGAAGCAGTGGAAATAAGGGAGAAAAAGAGGGCGCTGATTGGCTGTGAAAGAGGTGAGAAGAAAATGGCATTAAAAAAAGTTGGTCAGCGTAGAATTTTTCCGTACGATGATCTGAGAGAAGTTATTTCGTTCGAGCAGGCACTCGAGCGAGTGTACAGTAGATAAGATCGGACTTTGGCTCGGGCAAAACCACTCTCCAGCCGCTCGATGTCCTCGGGAATCTCTCGTACGTGCCGAATGACCAAAGGAAAAAAGTACGAGCCCGCGCATAGCTTCGTGAGAACATCCAAAGATCTCCAATAGCTCGAGTGGGTGCGAAAATGGAAACATGAAAAAATAAGTATTACACGCTGTTTAAACGAAACAAAAAACCAACAGGATCGTCGCGTTAAAGGAGAAATTGCTTCGCCCCCGGCGGTGTCAGCCTTCCACAGACTTCTTCTTTCCCAAACATTAACCCCCTCCATTCGCCTCCAGCCTCCGGCGACAGATTTCGGATAAGGGGATAATCCGTTTCAACAAATTTCACTCTTCCCCACAGGCTCCCAAAAAATTAACATATTTTTCTCCAGACCTTAAAACACCGAGGAAAACAAGGCCGAGTTTGCAAACCTCGTCAACAGTTAAAATCAGACAATCAGTTTAATTTTCAGACAGCTTAGGAGCGTCCTTGCTGAGAAAAATCAATAACAATTTGGGCCAAATAACACGTAACCTTATGGAAGTCAAGGTCAATTCAGTGATATCTCCGTAAAAATGATGCTAAAAATATGATATTTTTTGAGCAACTGGAGCAAGGCTTGCTGAATAATGTCAATTTTTTTCAGACTTATTAGGAGATTTGCTGAAATTATATTAATAATAATCTGTTTCCCGTGCAGTTTTTCAGGCTAAGATCGTCACCGTCCATGTTTTTGACTGAGCTTTCACCAGTTTTTCGTCTTTTTAATCCCGATTCTTCTTTATTAAAGTGTATGCAACATTGCCAAACTGTAAACTGTCCTAGCTTGAAAGCTACAGGTCATAACTTTTGGGTAAAAAAACGACTGTACGACCTCGACTGCCTTAATCATGGAATGTAATAGAAGGAAACCAGAAAATTAAAAGAACCTTATAAATTGGTTATTTTAATTAAAACATCGTCGTGGCGACAAAAATGATGAAATTCCGCCAAAACCGACAGCTCAATTTTTCCCCCAATGAACGAATTACAGTGACGATTTAATCCCTATTAGACTCCGAAGAAATGGACGCTCGGTTGTACAAACAATTAGGCTTTTCCGGTGGAAATTCGTCAAGGTTGTCAGCACACTCCGGTGGTATTTTAGTGGCGTTACAGGGTGGCTTCCGGCTCCGAGGAGATAATATCGATGGAAGCTTTCGTACACGCGAGAATCCCAAGAGAAAGAAAGAGAGTGAGAGCGAGAGCGAGAGTAGGTTAGAAGGATGAAAAATTAAGCATCAGCTGTAAGGGCCGAGGTATGTTTTAGGAAGTGTGGGTCAGAGGTCGAGGGCGAAGGGGATGAATCCTCACACTAGATATTACACTCCTTCCCCCCCCCCCCCCCCCTGCTCTCTCTCTCTCTCTTGCTCTTTAACTCTCTTTCTCTTATACCAGTGGTTGACTGCATTGCTGACTGCGTACAGAAGAGAGCACAGTAGAAGCGACCAACCAGCCCTAATCGTACCTAACCAAAAGCAACGAGCTATAAATTCGTTTAATTAACGGGTGGTCTGCTAACGTATATGTATAGAAAGATGGCTATCGAGTACCGCGTGAAAGAGCAGGGCTATAGCACCAGGGAATTTCTCTTTCAATGCTTGTATATAGATATAGATACACAAATATATGTATAAACTTGGTCTCGTGACAGTTTCTCGTTATTAGTCGGGCTTCCACTTTCAGCATTTTCTACTCTCTCGCCTCGAGCCACCTCCCCATTGATACATTTTTGCATGCCCCCCATACGCAGAAAACAAATTCGTTTTGTGGCGCGAGGAATATTTGATTTTTCAAAAATTTTCAAAGTGTTTAGCCACCGATTACAAACGGCGTAGTATTTTTTGAACTTTCCTTTTTTTACTTATTGAATTTTCCTTTTTTCCGATGATGCATGATGATTTTCGAGTGTGTTAGACATCGTGGCAGACCAGCACTTACTGATGAGTCGAAATGTATTGTAAACCACAAATTTTCACTGTCAGCATAGTAAATTCTGTGATAAATACACGAATGTACAACGAATACTCGTCACATTTTTCCATACAGATATTTTTTTTTTTTTTTTGAGGGTTGCCCGAGTGTACTTTGCAATATGAACATCTGAAGTGACTGAAAACATTTTTTACTCTGCTCTTAGAGAAAAAGACTCTCGAGTAATTTGAATAAAAGTCATGGGTATTGGTCTTTTTACTATGGTGGATAGAAGAATTCTTATTACTGCTCTTCGAATCAATGCTGCAATCCAGTAAGTATAAACTGTCCCCCAGATACTAGTACTTTCCTCTAGAATTTTCGGTCTCGTTTTCTCCGTGCAGAATGCACAGGACTTTGAACATTTATTCATCCTGCCTCTACTCTTTCTACTATACACAGATATGTTATTGGGGAGGATTGCTGGTTGCAGTTTATGAGCTCTCAAACGTTCAGGAAACTTTTGACGAGTCGGGGATAAAATTTTGGGAGGCTAGAAGTTACGAAAAGGCGGACAACGTTTCGGTCGCTTAGCTTCACCAATAACTTGCCATTTCGTGGTCGATGCTTCGATAAATGGATTATGGAAATGGACGCGTACGTCGAGTGGTCTACGAACCACTCCTTCTATCTGATAACTCGTTTTCTCGATACTGCATACCACTGCGCAGGGTTACATGATTTTCTATTATGTTGCTTCGGGCTAATTTTATTCACTGGTTTTGATTCCGATGCAAAAATAATCGGAGAATCTTCAATTATGGTGGGATAACAGAGTGTTTTTTTTGTGCTATTGATAAATAAAATTCGGTTCAAAAATCGAAGTTTAGTGCAACAACGCATAGTTCTCTTGTGAGTAATTATTTTATTAAATCAACGACAATTATACGGACTGCCGCGTTGTATTTTTAAAAAATCATTCCTGATGAGCCCTCTTCTGTTATACAAAAGACTTTACCATCACCACCCTCGTCGTTGCGCCAGTCGAATCCTTAAAATTCTTGTCTTTCTTCATCATCGCTATCACTACCACTGTGATGATGATCGCGATGATCGTCTCGACTACTACGATAATCAAGCCTGCAACATTATTTCGGAAATGTCGATTGGAACATTGTATCAGTTCGATAAACGTTACGAAGATCACAAGAATGAGAGAAGATCCAAATTGAACATTATTTTGATTAAATTCAAATCCTGAATAGTACAAAGTAGACTTTCAAATAAATCGTCGCCATGTGATTGTTCGAATTAAGGGGGCGAAGTATTCCCGTGTCTTCCACCTTAAAATGGTGCTGAGTAACAAATGCTTCGGAATTTTCGAGATTTATGAAAGGCTTGTCTCCATTCGGGGAAACGGAGCAAAAAAGAGGGCAGAAAAAGGTACTTGTTTAGTATAGAAAAAATGGAAGAAAAAATATGCCACAGATGTGCCTAAGATAAACAATCGAAGTTGGAACAGGCACTTAGGAAGCCATGGAAAAAGTAGGGGAAGATAATCCAATGGCAGGGCAAATGAAAAAGCCTCAAAGGAATCGAAAAACTGCTTAAAGGAGGAAAATAAAGGCCTTAGGGACAAGACACGCATGGAGACTCGATAGAAACAAACAAATTCGCATACAATGAGATGTAGAAGGAAAAAACGAGAACGGGAAGAGAAAAATATTGGGACTGTGTGGCAAAGTACGAGGAGATCTGAAAGAAAATCGAGGAAGGTTAGGACGGAGGAACAGTGGAAAGGTGGGCAAAAAAGGGTTTGTTAATTGAACCTGCGATATGCGAGGACAAGAAGAGGACAGCATAACTCACACTGACGTATGTGAAAAATCTGGGGAAGAAATCAAAGAAAAATGTCTAAGAAAAGTGGAGAAATCGAGGGAGGGTAGGATGAAGAATGAGCTGTTAGAGTGGGCAATAAAAACGCTGAGAGGGTAAATGAGAACTGACCTGTGGCAGTACCCGAAGGCGGTTGGAAGGCTTAAAAACGAGATAAGAGATGGGGGATTAGACTGCGAAATGAAAGGTTGAGCGCATGGATGGAAGAGTGTAGATTGTGCGGTGTAAAATGAGAGTTCTCCAGGAGTTGTTGTTAAGGATTCACGTCAAAAATGCCACGAGTTAAAGTGTCGGAAATAAAATATAATACTCACGTGTCTTGTCCTTAATTCTTTCCACTTCCGCCAAATTGGCGAGAAGCATAAGCTCTCCAACCTCGCTTCCAACTGGCCCTGACATGTTGTCAATAACGTATGTAGAAAACTCGAACTAACTTTCAATTTAGGCTATTCGATAATTTTATGAAGTTTCGATGTGAGAACCAGTTCACCAGTGTCGATGATGCTATCGTCGATGTCCCATATATTTAACGGTGCCAAAGCATGTACAATGACTACAGTGGAAACGTGACATTTTGAAAATCCTTCTCGATTATGCGTCTTCAAGCTTCTTGACCTTGGCAAGGCTTCGCGGAACAATGGTTATCAGCATTGTTCTTCTTGACGCTTGTCAACGTTGGAATAGTTAAAAATATGAAAAACTGGTGACTCGGTTGTCTAACGGGAATTTTTTTCTTCAATTGTGATGAAAATTCTATTGTGTTTATCAATTAGAATATTTTTATAAAGCAACCTCAATTCCTGGCACGTCCGTCGGTTTAGGTACGTGAAACTAAGAGTGGAAAAAATACAAAAAATAAAAGAATCCAAATTGTTATGATAAAATGACCGATTTGTTATCAGCTTAGAGAGTCAAAGAGGAGCGTCTTGTTTCGAGCAGTACTCATGAAAAAAACAGGCATTTTTTTGCAAAAATTCGTTTTCTCGCACTAACCCCACTTTCAAATCGTCCTCCACATTATAAGCGACCCCAAAAATATTTTGTATAACAATTTTCATAAAAGTCTGTTCAGACGAAATATTCGTGACTAAAAGAGTCGAGTCACAACTTATAAAATGCCTTTTTCGGGCTTACATCTAACAACGTCGTGGTAATCTAATAATCAGGTAGGTAAATCGTTTCAAATCCCCATATTGATCTTCGATAAAATTCGTTCCACAGATAACTTCGATTACAACCACGTGTGGTCGAAAACAATTTTACAATTGATGAAAAAAAAATGTTTTTCC
The DNA here is from genome assembly GCF_019457755.1 of Venturia canescens. Taxonomy (NCBI): domain Eukaryota; kingdom Metazoa; phylum Arthropoda; class Insecta; order Hymenoptera; family Ichneumonidae; genus Venturia; species Venturia canescens. Next base: position 11,952,146 of record NC_057430.1, read on the forward strand.
TCGTATCTCTAGTTGCATTAACAACAAATAAAGAAAAGAATAATGATTTCGTTAATTAATTAAGATATTTATTTCTCATGAGCGTATTTTTGGTGTCGCAAACTAGGGCACTCTGACAAAAGCTTCTGCTTCTGTCATTTTTCCAACTTCTATCGTCAATATTTCTTTTAAACATTCGGTAATCCTTAATTTTTATCGTCGCTATGGATTCCTTAAATTTTTTTCTATCCGTGAGACAGTTTGAATTTAGAATTATTCGGTATGTGAATTATTTAATAGAAATGTGATGATGATGCAATCTCCTTGAACTCCCGTACAAATTTTACGATTTTTGAAGTTTTAATTTTTTATTAAATGTTCGATAACCTGACCTGAAGTTTCGCCATTCCATTCGCACGCACTTTTACTTTACTGTTATTTGGAATCAGTTATTTGTAGAATATTCGGGTTCGTGAAAGGAGTACCTTAAACGTAGGTATACACGAAGTTCGGAATTTCATCACGTGTGCATTATTTTTTATGTACACAAGCATAGTAATTTGAATGGGCTAAATTTATATTTTATTATTTGCAAACTACTCTGGCAAGGATTTTGAAAATCGAATCTGAATTTTCATACACAGTGTCTGCGTAAAAACTTCCTACACTTGTATATTAATTTTCATACAGATATTTAAAAAATAGTTTTCTCTAGTACCTCAATAATAATAATAACGAGAGTACGTGGCTGAGGTCGGCATTGTAAGGGAGAAACTGGGAATCGAATTTCCACCGGGACCGGGGGTACAACCGTGTTGTAATTAGCTCGATTGCGCTTACTCGAACCAAAGGAAGAGAAGGAAAAAGTGAGAGCGAGAGGTGGCAGGATAGAGTGTGCGATAAGTAGGAAGTATCACACTGGCAACGAAACGATTCCTGCGTTGATTAACTTTAACGACGTGGGTCCACTGAGCCGAGACGATTTGGCTCGTACTCGTCGCATCTGCTTCGTTCTCTCCGCAGAGTTTCCGGACTTTTTTCCCCGTCGCTCATTCCCTCATCCGGTTGTCCTTTCAACCCTTGAGTCTTCCCAGCATTCATGATCGTCGCGCCATAGAGCGCTTCGTACAAACAGAAAACCCTTAAACTTCCAATGACTTTTCCCGACAATAAATTACTCCGAACTTTTAGTTCCGTTAATTCCAGAAAATAAAAAAAAAAATTAAAAAAAAAAAAAAAAAAACAGAGAAGCAACGCGTCAACGAGAAAGGCTTGAAGAACCGTTCGAACGTCACAAGTCGAACGAGCACTGGGGGATAGGAAAAAAAATAAAAACGAGTAAATACCAACGTCGCCTCTTTACGAACGATTTCACAAAGTCAATTTAATTTTATCGTCACTCTAATCCAACGTAAAGAACGAAAAAATAAATACGTACGTACTCTTCTCAGGGCCTCATTTAAATATCGCAATTTTCTAGTAGGATTATCAGACAGAATGGGATCAAAATATTCTTATCTTCCTTCTTTTTTCTCTCTCTCTCTCTCTCTCGTCCTTACTTTGTTCAATAATATTAAGCTCAATATATTTCTATGTATGTCTATTTTTATACAACCTATAGCCACGTAACATGTGTGCGTTCATGTATAGTGTGTTGTAGATAGATAAAGCGTACGCCCAAGATCGTAGATTGACCGGATTACATTATGGACATAAGCTTACTGGCTTACCTAGTTCGGGATCCAACGAGAGGGAAACTAACATGGCTTTCCCTATAACTGTACATACATATTCATTTGTACTGTACGACGACGCATATATGTATAGTCATGTCGAGTGAGAAGAGTATGGGTGCATCAGACAACTCCCAGACTCAGCCCTCACCCTTTCTTGCGAGCATTTAGTTAGCTCTCCGTATATATCGCTTGCAAGTAGAAGAGCTCCGCCTTGGTCAGACAGGAAGCTCTCGTCTGCAGGCGAAACACGCGTGGCCCAAGGTAAATGACAACGTTCCAACGTAAATGGAGACTCCCGGGCAGCCAGTGTAACAACTTCTGGTTGTCCCTCACGATATTAAGCTCTCCTTTAAATTCACCAAAATTCACCTTTCGGATGAATATTTAGAGGAGAATAGTTCGGAAAATGGGAAAAATGAGTTCGTTCCGGAGGGAGTGCGGAAGTTTTATTTCACGGAGGTGAATGAAGCTGTTTGCTTTCGCAAACTTTTGACAATATTTTGGTGAATTTCGAGTGAGAACGAGCTCGAAATTCGCAGGGAAAAGGGAAATGACTTTTACTGAAAAATATGAGATGGAAGGTATTGTCTTTTTGGGGGTTTCCCAGTCCAACTTTTTTTCACGAGCAAATAAGAAAGGTCCTTCATGAAAAATAATTCGCACACTCGACGAACGAGCTCCAAAGTTTATAAAATAACTCGGCAAACCGGGCAGCGGTTTTTGTCTCCGTCCGCAAGATGCGAGGTCAGCTAAGACGTGAGCTATATTAAAAAGGTCGCCCAACAATATTCTACACAGACACACAAATATGCAGAGGTTTATACAAACATACGGAGGTGGAGAACAGAGGGTCGTGAGGAAAAGAAAAATTACAGGAATTAGGGGAGCGAGGGACGGGGAAGGGGATGCAAGTTGCCTTATGCAAACTCAATAGCTCCATAATGGAGTAGCTAGGGGACGATTTATATAAGCAAACCGTCCGTCGAGTTCTCTGAGGTTTTCTCTCTCCCTTCGCCCCTCCTAACGTCTCCATCTCTTTTTTATTATTTCGCAGAATCAGCGTTGAGCTTTCGAGAAGTTTAGCGTGCTACCAAGTTCTTTAACCCTGACTGTTTTATAAACACTTTTATTCGCACCCTCCTTCTTTCTCTGGCATCATAATTAAGGCTTTTCTGCGTCGCTCGTGACGTGGCTCACGAAGCACCGTTTATTTTCTCCGTACATAAATGAAATCCCGTTTTTTTCGATTCGAATAGCTCCTCGAATTGAGTGATTGAATTTCCTCCCGGAAAAATATGGCTCGGTTTTTTAGCCGGTTCTCAATCGTGCCGCCTGCTCGCCTCCTAATCTCGATTTAAAACGGTAAAGTACAGCGTCACATGGCCCTTTCCCGGTCAACTTTCCTGACGTTTTCCAGGGTATATGTGGCATGGAAACGGGGAGAGAGCGATTCACTGCTTTCCCCCTGGCCCCTCTTGTTCCCACGGCTGTTTTTGGTACCGCGTCGATTCGATACTTTCCTTCCCGATCTTGCGTCTACCTCCGATCCGTCGAAATAGAGTTTTGCACTCTGACCATTCCTCGTTCCGAGGGGAATCAAGATAGAGTCCGGACAGACAGTCGGGAGTGGAGACGAAGAAGAAGAAGGGGGAGAAAAGGAGGAATGAAAAAGAGGGAAGACAGTTTGCAAAGAGTCTCCTTGTACACTGATTCCCTCGAGTTCCAATTTTCTCTGGCCTCGCTAAGAAAAGACACTCACGCCCTGAGAAACACTTTCTTCCTATGCCCCTTTTCCTCATTCTTTTTCCGTGTTATTTCACTCTTTTTTCTTCTCCCTCCCTGTCTCTGTTTCTCCTCAGATCTTCCGGTCTTTCCATTCCACCAGTGTATTACCACTTGAGAAGAGAGTCGACCTCCACTTAGAGTAAATCTGTGCTCTATAAATTCTCAATATCGTTTTTCGATAGAGATTCGATACGTTGGTGGAGTAGCATTCACTGATACACGAAGAGCATACGAGTTTTCACCCCTTTTTCACTTTTCCTCCTCCCCTCCCCGGGCCCTTGCAGCTTTTTATTTCGTAGCTTCCCAATTTTTGCTTGTCCATCGAAAATACATTTTATTCTCTGCTTCCCATATTTTTAAGTTGCTCATGTAACTCGAGAAAATCCGAGCAATTACACTCGTTTTTATGGCAGGCTGAATACGTGCAGAACTCGAATAAACAAAAACTTTTATTACCTTCAAATAAAACAGCTTTTTTATTACCGCTAAGAAATATGATTTTTTTTTCCTACCAAGAAATATGGTCCCATCTTGTTTTCACACCTATCCTTTTTTATTTTTCCCGTCACGACATTCTCTTTGTACTCTCTCCACCCACCTTACAACTACCCCCTGCCAGCCAGCCCCCTCCCCCCCCCCCCCCTCCTCCTCCCTACGTGCCCCTTCTTTCACCATCTTTATTGCTTTTTCTCATGTATTTTCCATTCTATCTTGCTTGTCTATTAAAACTGCGGTGGAGATCGAATGTCGGATGCGAGAATCGTGACTCGGTTACGAGAAATTCTTGGAAAGCGAAGATCCAATGCTTTCAACCCCTTAGACTATGTACCCCCACGAAATCTATAGTTATGGGTTAAAACATGGGGCAAAGTACACCCATAACGTACTATAGAGTACAACATCCAACCCCGGGCGTCAACGGACGATTTTCGAATGCCTACACGCTCTCTATTACCATCTTCGCTTTATACTCGCGCACCCTCTTAACTCATATTCATGCAAATGAGAATTGCGAATACAGGGGAATAGGAAAACTATGAAAATAAATGAAATTAATAATGCGTTCGAGTAAGGCGTTCTTGCGGCGTTATTAAGCGTGTAAATTAATTTTCTGTCAAAATGTTAGTTTTGCGATGCAATGAAATGCGGTGAATCAGTTTTTACGATCTCGAACTCGAGACGCGTTTGGAAGTATTGGAGAACGTTAAAATCCAAGTTTTTGTTTGCTTTGCGAATAAAGAAAAATGGAAAATTTGTCGGTTAATCGAAAGACGGTGACTCGAGGTTTTTCAATGTTTCTAAATAATATCTCTATTTTGATCTTACTCCGAATAGAAAGAAGGTGAAATAACGAAGCTTTTCTTCTCCGTAGATTTGAAAATATCTCACGTAATGCTGTTGGAATCTACGGATTCGGTCGACTTCCGTTTCAATCTTTCGTACTCTCGTAAAAAACTACCTCACGAAAGATCGAAGAACTGAGGGTAAAAGAGGGACTGAGGCAGAGTACGAGAAATCGAAGAACTTCCGGTTGCCGGAATTGGAGAACATCTCCGCGTCGTGGCCTTCCCGCGTGTACGGGCTTGAAATTTCGACGATGCATTCGATCGCCGAGCTCGTCGTTGGGAAAGGTGTGTTACCACTCGCCTCGGCGAAATTTCGCTTGACTACGAAGCGGCGAATCACCAAAGGGGTGGAAACGAGATCGGTATGCAAAGCGAGACACGGCGGTCCCTTCGTCATAGCCACGACGACGAGGCATATAACCGAGAGAAATCCTGGTGAAACCTCGCGCTAGGGGATAAGAGGCAAAACCACCTTGGAAGGGAAAAAAGGGAGATCAAAAGAGGGTGGAAAATCAAGCAGAAAGCCAAAACTGTGATTGGCGGGAGAAGAAAAATGATGTAAGAAGTCTTTGAAGGACGATTGAGGAGCGAGAAAAATCGAAAAATGTTAAAAATGATTTGCCAAATGAATTTCCAAATGGTCGTAAATGAAGGGAAAATAATAAAGAAAATAAATATCACATAAAGAATTTACGAACTCAAACAATCCAAGTGAATCTCGATTGAAAAAAACCATTATTTTAGGCTCCGTGTGAAGCGGTTGAAAATGAACGAAACCGACGAGATTTTCAGGGGAGTGAAAATAAAAAGTGGAAAATTAAGGGAGTGATAAGAAAAATAATAATATTATCGGTCTGGACAAAATGACTGACAGTTCGAACGCGAGTGACATCGATACACCGCGTTTGTGCATGTTACCGGAAGACCTCGAGACCCTGGAGGACCCACGAACAGCTTCCCTCAGGAGGGTCAGTTACGGAATTATTTTACCGGCTATTTGTTGTCTCGGCATCGTCGGCAATGTTCTCAATCTCGTCGTCCTTACGCGACGCAATATGAGAGGCACCGCCTACATTTACATGAGAGGTGAGTCGAGCATTTATTCCTCACAAAAAAATCATTTTTTGTCATTCCCAACGAATTTATTCCCTTCGAATTTATTCGACGAAACTTCCAGATTTTCCAACGTAAATAAACTCTCGAAAGTTTATAAATAATCTTAATATTCCTCCGGCAGCTGAATTAAAAAATAATAACGAAATTGATATAATTTTGTTTTTAAAAACAATCCACGAGTTGGGGAGTTCCTTCATATTAGCATTGAATTCAACATCATTTATAAACATTAATTTCATTCGATTCTCAGGTTATTTTATAAACAGTTAATGTTGCTTAAAAAGTCCTTCAAACATCAGTCCTTCAGAATCTCAGTTCCCAATTTTTGACTGGAGTTTCGACTGGAATTTTAATAATTGGTGATTCGAAAATTCTGGATAAACATAGACATATTGGAAAATGTGTGGTCCTTAATAACCTGTAAAATTCCATACGCTTATTGAGAAATTACAGGCACAGTAAAAACCAACATTTAGTCATTACAATGAAATTATTTTTCGTCTTTTAAAGTGCCTAAAAAGTACATGTGAAAAGTATAAAATGATTTTTCAATATTAAAACAACCACACACGAATTTTAATTTTCATCATAAAGCTTTCATTATAAAATTGTCTCTAATGGTTCCCTCATACAATCACAATCTTACATTCCACTCCAGAGCTTATTTTACAAGGAGTAGGATGCAACTTCATTTATTTAAATTGCTTCGTCAGAAACTTCATCAAAGGGTGATGAAAGTACATTAGAAAGGAGCATTTATTGATTGAAATTACATGAGCATTCTCATCAAAATTACCTGGCCTAAGTTCAGTTATAAATATCATTTTTTAACAATTTTGAAAAACCAGCTAAAATGCGCGCGTAGTGGGCACCTGAGCAAGTGATAAAAAAATAAATGAAAAAATAAACAAACTTATGGTTCCTTCATATCTGTTCGATGTGAGAATGTTGACTGAACAAATAATGGAGTTTCGAAAACTCTCGAACATCTCGAAATTGCGTTTATTTGCGTTCGCGAATCGTTAGCAATTAAGGTGAAAATAGCTATGAAAAAATCACTCGACGAGTACAAAGATAGATAAAACTGATTATTGCGGATAAAGTGCGAGTACGAGGGTAGAAAAAGTGCTAGGGTGAGGTCAAGTGGCAGGGGGGATCGGGAGCGGGGAAAACGATCGTCTCTGCTGTCTCGGATAAATGAGAATGTCTGTCCAGACTGCGTCATCTCCTGGGGCTAGAAGCAGAGCATGGACGGGGGCGCGCGGAGGCAGAAGCAGGGCGAGCAGGGGTTCGGTGTACAGCTGGAATGAAGGGATAACCCAGTCGTGGTATTTAGGGGAAGGAGAGAAAGTGAGACGCGTGGCAAGCAGCGTGAGAAGTCTGTTAACGAGCTCGTTTCGATAACGACTGTATATATGAAAGCGAGACGTTGGGAGATACGATATTCTTCCACACAATTTACTGCCTTAATACCTAAGTATGAAAATCTTTATTTCGTGAGATTGGGTTCGTTAAAAAACCGAATTTAGGAGCATAATGGTCGGTTAAGTTGACTAGAAAAAGAAAACCAAAATTTGGACTTTATTGTTTTTTTTTAAATAATGAAAAACGGCGAAATCTATTCGTGGAAACGTGCCTTTGAAATGAGAGCTGAAACAACGAGTAAGTAACTGGCCATTGTGCGAGGTGAATATCAAGCCTTCTCCGCGCCTGCGTTCACAAAGTGCAAGATTTTCTTAGCCGAAAAATAAGTCGTTCCAATTAAATGTAAAATATCTCATAATTCTCTGGGCGAGGGAAGAATGGAAGGCTTCCAGGCCAGAGTTATGGGTAGGCGGTGGCTCAGGTCTAATAAAGAAGTAGACTATTTCTCGAGGACAAAAGCAAAAGCACGAAAGGAGAATCGTTCTCTACACATCTATATAAATAGGGTGTTCGTTAGATTACGAGGCAGTGTGTGTTATATGGCCGATCGTGGGCGTGTGGAATTACCACTAAGAATTGGTGATTCAGAGTCATGCGATTTCGCGATAAATAGACCGAGTTCTGGGCGAAATCGAACCGCCAATTTTTCTCAAACTTCATCCCCCATTTTCGCACTCAAAAATCCCCAACAGTTCGATTCCCCAATGGGGGAATCGAATTTATCTAAACTCGAAAAAACCACTATCGAAAACCATCGACACTGCATTCGTTGACGTAGAGAATCAACGAAAAAGAAAAAAAAAACCGTAAATCGAATTGGTCACGAAATGTCCATCATATTTTTTAGCTCTATGACAAAAGTCAAATAGGAACGATAATCACACACGAAATGTTTTGTGCCCATGAGAAAATAGTGTTAGAAATAAAACTCATTTTCTGCGTTCATCAATCTAATTGCCCATTTAAACATTAACAATTATCCGAATATATTCATAGCTGCGTGTGCATTTGTGTTAAAACGCAAACATATATTTATTGAAAATCGTTGAGAACATAGGAGTGACAGGTAGGAATATCGCAGTCGAGGAATGATCGACGGAATAAGCGATCGAGTGTGGGGGCAGAGGAGACTAGTGAGAGAATTGACGAGGAAGGGAATGTAAACGAAAGCGTGGGGAGTCGGTGGGGGGCGTCGAACATCGAACATTGCCTGCGGTGACGTGCGTGCGGTTGCGCTTCGACACATCCGTAAATAATCACAAACCTACCTGTATAATATAAAAATAATAGAAAGATAAGGTGATATTATTATTATCGTCATTGAATAATCAATTCGAAAGGCAAACATAATAGCAACACGATAATAATAGCGAAATAATGATGAGTATTCAGGAATATTGAGGAAATATCATCATTTCATTCCTCCGCATTATATCATGAAGCAATAATTAATAACTATGTGTTTCAACAAATATTCAGTCATTTTTTCTAAACGAAAATAATCGACGCAAGATCTGGGAGGGGTTGAATCCAAGACACGAAAACCTGAGCCCAAAAAAAACTTAGCGACGATATACGCACGAGTGTGATAAACCAGCGCAGTGTGGCTCTATGATCTTATCGCAGTATATTTTCTGAGATTTGGAAGCTGAGAAAAGTAAAAAAGGAAGAAACGAAAAAAAAAAAAAAAAAAAAATACGTGTAAAAAAAAGAATGAGAAGAGGAAGAAATTTACTCCAAGTTGTGGCGTTTCTTTTATTTATTGCACTGTATATAAATGCATATTGCGCACTCTTGTCGTATATATACATGAGTAAATAGGCAATATAGGGCTCGGAGGCGCATGCACTCGGGGCAAAGCTTCGAAAGAGCAAAGACTCGATGTACCCTTCGCCACGTACTGTAGCAGAAGAGCCAAAGCAAGAAACGCGACTGGCAACAATATATGTGCATACACATTCATACGGAGCAAACATACACGTGTGTGTTTGTGATCACCACGTACTTTCCTCTTTCCTCTTGCTACTAGCAGGCTGAGGATGAGCAGTGCCAAGCAAGAAATACGTGCTGGAGTGTACATGGGGTAGTTGGGGTAGGGCATGATACATAATGGATGTATCTACTCCCACTGCATCGTTTTCTTTTCGTCCTCTTTCCCACTGACGCCCCGTACACATAACCAGATCTTGAGGAAATCTGCCTCTCTCTCGCTCATTCTGAGTCTCCTTCCTCCTCGCTTCCGCTTCTTCTTCTTCTTCTTCTTCGTCTTCTTTCGATCTCTGTGCACCGCGAGAATCCGCTACGTAGCCAATTAGATGGAATTTGAAATCCAGCCCCACCTCCCTGTGTCGTATGTACTCGAGGGAAGAAACTTCCCCGGAGATATAACCTCTCTCTTTATCCACCTTCGCAGCCACCCCAAGTCCCTCCCTCCTGTCAAGCATGGACCACCTTATTAATAATCCAATTTGATCCTATATTCTTTACCCTTTTTTTTCGGCGTTGCAATTAAATCGAAAAATTATCACCCTTCCTCAAGGGGTTGAAATGAATTGAGAAAATCGAGGACTACGCGGCCCCCACCTCCCGAGAATCTTCGCTAATTACTCGTTTGACTCCATGGAGATTGCTTCTGGATCGTTGTCAAGAAAATTATTCATACGGTTACGGTAATTAAGGACTTTTCATGGATATTTCAAGTTTTTTAAAAATTTTTATCGATTTCACAGGATTTTTCGTACTCTTTTTATATACTTTGGATTATTTTTTAGCACAATTTGTTGAAAGCTTTATTAGAATGACTCAAATCATTGGGTTCTTTATCTCTGTGCGAAGGAATAGTTCAACTGGTCGTTTCGAAGTTACGGCGCTCGGGGGATGCTCCAAACGGATGGATCGAATGTGAAAACGTCTCCTCGAAATAACCTCGATATATGCACGTTTCCGGTTTGGTCGAGGGGCCGAAATCGTATTCGCTCACAGTACAAATGTGGTGGAGCTCGTCTAGAGCCACTGCATTAGGAGGAAATTACTAACGGTAATTCGATTTCGAATTTTCACTCATCTTGCCTTCCGATCCTTTCGAAATACAATGGATTTCACTCCCTCTTTCTTCCTTTCTCATTCTCTCTCTCTCTCTCTCTCTCTCTCTCTCTCTCTCTTCTGTGAATTTGGCCAACGAAAGTCCCTCGATACGGTCACCAGGGTTGCATCCCAATTTCTACTCCCTGGAGCGACGAAAAACAGTGAATTTCTCTCCTCCTTGAGCTCATCCGCAAAGAGCCAATGTAATTGAACAAGGAATTATTTGGTAGACCAAAACTTGCTCTATTTCAATGTGGCTCTGAATTATTGCACTGGCTGAATAAACATTGAGAAAAATGAAAGTTATCGAAGCCAATACTGGGAAAACTGATGAAATTTTTCCTCGTGAAAATCCATTTACAGAATCGGGCTAATACAACGTTGATATATTCATTGAATTTTGCGAGTTGCACGATAAAACATAACAGCACGCGTGCCCCACAAAAAGTACTGGAATTCGGGTCAATTGATTGGACATTTTCGTAACTCCGATCGGTATTTTTCAAAAAATTGGCAACCGCAAATGCTCTGGTATTATCGTGTTTCGTGAAATGTTAGGATAAACATAAATATTGTACACTCGTCCAAGGACTGACAACCAATTCGACTCCTTCGCCTTCCACCACAATTCGCACACGACGTCAGCCACAGTAATTTATCTCGATGACGAAAACTGCCTGAACTTGGATTCGCCAAAAGTAATTTTCCAAGGCTTATCGATCCAACGAAATTTCAAATTTGTTTAAATTCAACGAATTGAAATTCTCCATGATCGACGTAAATGGGGACGCAATTTAACTGCAGCTACGCCAACCTGTGCTCGAATCGTCTACGGCTTAATATCGCATAGTGCAATATAACAGTTTAGATTCTATGCTCCTGGATTTTCAGCGACTATTGCGAAATCACAGGAGTGCGCACTATCGTTTCTCCCCGTGCTGTGCGGGCTCGAATCCCATTGCGCGTTAAAGCCACAATCTGCTGTGCAACGAATAGTTCCCCTTCGCGTTATCCAAGCCTCTGCCTCGGTAGAAGCGCTGTCCTCTATGCCAAGTAGTGCACTCAACGATCGGTCAGACCGCACGAAACCTCGCTGTGTTCTCACCGTCGAGACTCGCACACACGCACACTTGTACCGACCGAATTTCGGCTCGACGGAATTCACTTTCGAGACAAACATTCATTCTCAAGCGCGACAGCGAGACTGGAACAAAACGTGGGCTACTTAAGGAAACATTGTACTTGTTGAAAGTTTGAGAAGCTTCGGTTATTTCTTGCTCTCAAACACTGAGAAACGTACCGCAGTTTTTTGCAAATTTTCAAAAAATCTTCTCGGCTGAAACGAGAAAGTGCTGCTCAAAAATTAGTGAAGATTCTTTTTCCACGATAACTTCGATCCAACGTGCTTCAACTTTTTACAAACATCAAAATACTTCGTACAAAAGTATAAAGAATACAGAAAAAACAAGAAATTTAGAAAAAAAGAAAATTTGGAGGGAAAATAAAAAGAGGAGAAAGAGGAGAAATAAGAATTTTCAAACAAGCGAGTAATCGAAGACGAAAGGTTGCTTTCGAAAGCAAAAAGTTGCTTGTACGGAGGTGATAATTTTTTTTCGAGTTCACTCGCCTGGGAGCTTTTTGTCAAACTTATTATCTTCATGAATCCTCCTGTCGAGTAAAATGAATTTTTGTCAAACTTCCAACCCTGCGACTGTTCATATTCGATCTGTTTCCTCATATTCGCGTTCGTTTCGTCCATTTTCACCCACATTTCATTCGTATTCTATGTGAAAAGCGTTTTCGATGGTTCGAAATCTCCTCGTCCAAGTGCCACTGTCCAATTCAGCCTACGGTGTAATCCGGAAAAGCTGTAACTAGGATTTCAGTTGGAAAAAACAAAACGTACAACTTTTTGTGGTATCGGCTCTTTCAAAAGCGATCGAAGTGTTAGTGCAAATGAAAATTGATGATCTGAAGGTCGAAATATTGAAAGATCTTGTTGCACGTATTCAACGGAATTCTCTGTTCAGGCGAAAAATTTCAGATCTTACTCCAAACTTCTTTGTGCTCGAACAAAACTTTTAACTTTATTGTGTCGTCAAAATATTAAACGTCAACAAAATGTCGCCTGCAGTGCGAGAATAAGTTGATGCAATATCGTGTGAAAAGGATTAAAAGAATAAACATTTGGAAGCGTTGATCCAAACGAATGTTTCTATACTCGTTTGGATATTTAGTTTGGAGTGTCGAGTTTGAAATAAATATTGCAGCAGGATAAAGTGTCGTTAAATATTCAATAATTTATGATCCTGGCAAATCGTCCGTCAACTCGCGAACGGATGTAATTTCAAATGTATTGATTTTTGAAGTATTCTCTATTCGGATATTTTCATCTCCGGTCCTTAAACAAAGAAAATATCTTGAGCAAAACGTGGGGAGATTATAAAGTAAGCCCCGGCAAGTTACTAAATCCCGCGCGAGACCCCCTGCCCCTCTGACCCCGGCGGGGTTGTCGCCGCCTCTCCAAAAGTCAGTCCATCTCTTTGCAAGTTTTTACGTACTTAATAACGTGTTTTCGGCTTATAAAGACGAGGGAACCCTCTCTCTCGGTGGGCTTTCGGCACGTCGAACCTTCGGCTACCGTAATCGATATGCACAAAGTCCGAAAAATGAGGGAAAGATAGGAAAAGAGGGAAGTGAAAGGTTCGTGTCGACGGAGGCATGCGGGTGGATCAAAGCCCCAACGAGCGTGAAATAAGGTTAAAGAAAACTCTAAAATAGAGGGAACGGGCGAGGGAAAAGGTTGAGAAAGTTGAAAGAAAAATAAAAAATGATTAGGATTTCGCATAAAGCTATCGAAAAATTTCGAAGCGAGGAGCCTGCTGCGGAGAGCTCAGGCGCGGGGATAAACCCTTGTCGGAACGGTTTTCTCGCGCGCGGTCGACTCAACAGCGTTTAAAAGTTGGAGCCTCGGAGAAAAATGATTAATGTGCGAAGGAAAGTTCGAGCGTACATTTAGCTGTTTCTTTTATATTCTTTTATTTTTTGCTCGACAAACATTTGAGATATTCGAATGTACTTTAACTCGATTGACGTCGTTTAAAAGGATTTGAGAAAGCGCGAAAAACACATTTTTGCGAGTTAACAGCGTAAAACTTCCAAAACTCCGTCACTCGAAAGGGTGTTCGGCTCGAGTCTCCGACATCACTTGAGTTTCCCGTCACGAAAAGCACTTTTTTATCGCAATTTGTTT